>NW_028186459.1:386842-656212 GCF_003343005.1 Rhea americana | reverse complement strand
TGTTTTCTTTTCCTTTCCTTCAAGCTGAATCTGTTGGGTATGTCCGATACAGTCAAGCACTTATGTTTTCAGAGGAATGCAGTAATATGAAGTTTCCAGAATGTTACAGCAGGCACATGTTCAAAAGATTAAAAAATCCTCAGAGTAGCTTTGTTTGATAATTAATTTGGAGGTTTCTGTCTTTCTTTAGCCTACATTTTTTTGTTTACATTTTCACTTTAGATGATCTGTTTCATTTTTGCCTAGAAATAAACATTGTCGTTGCTGGACATTCCTTTCTGAACTAGCATTTGTATTTGAAATATAGATGGGCATGATCATACTGCATTATGAAGAAAGACTCCACTTCATATATAGCAACAAGAAACAAAATATAAAATTTGGCAGAATTACAAACAGTGGTGCYTATGTAAACTAAAATGTCGCAGTATCAGATTTAAGAAACTCAAAATAATCTCTTGGTTTAGAGCACTTGTCTACAGTAGGCTCAAGGAAAAGTAGTAGGTAATACTAATTTGTTACTTTATTCTTAGGAGCACCAGGACACACAAACGAGGTGAATTTCGAACTCTAAAATATGATAACAATTTGGAAAACCTGTTTATGTGAGGATATAAGTTTTCCTCAGTTTGGTTAAAGTTAGAGCTTGGTCTTCAAATTCGCATATCTGTAAACCTAACAAATTTGAATATGAGAAGTAGCATGACTGCCTAACAATTACAAAAACTTACTGCCTTACTTCAGGTACTTCTAGCACTCTCTGGCTTCTGTAAGAGAAAAAAATGCTTGTGGGTAATCATAGAGTTACAGTTAGAAGTCAGACTGGAGAGTTATGGCTGAAGTTATGTCTATTTGATACATTAAGTAAATGGATGAAATCCTGTCACTTGAGATATTTAAAAGAAATCTGCACAAAGAATTTAGGAATTTGAGTGTTTTGTGATAGTGCAATTGTCTATATGCAAAGATAGAGGTTTATAATGTCTTCTAAATCTTATCCAGGGTTATCTTGTACAATAAATAAATGATAACTTATACATACTAAATTAGATTTTGTTAATTAGAACAATCATAAATCAGTAGCATCTTTATGTATTTTGCATACTGGCTCTATTTGGCCTTCAAGAAAAAAAGATGACATTATAGTCAGCACTATTATATCTGTTTCTTTCTAAGCCTTAGATTATTTTGCTGTTTCCTGAACTTCTAGAGTGCACAGCTACTTCTCTGCTTTGGAGGGATGAAATGTTTTTCTCCAATTGCAGACTTTGTCAGTAAAAAACGGTGATGAAGAATGGCACATTTAACCCCTCTTAGGAGCACAAGTCCCTTAGAGTTGTGAGCTCCTGATACAAGATTGTAAAAGAGAAGTCTGCTTGTGCTCTGGTAAGAGCCATCCTTTACGTAATATATATATTTTTTGAATGTCTGATCAGTGTTGTCAGGCTCCAGTCACCTAAAGTAATAGTAGCTAGAAGTCATGATTTAGATAAATTAACTAGGAGATGTTACTTTGAAGAAATAAACTCCAATGTATGCAGTTATTTTGCTTATTGCAAAATCTTATTGAAAACTCTTACACCATGTTATGGTATAATATTGCAAAAATAAAGCAAATTTGTTGCCTCTGTTAAATCTGTTTTAAGGAGGAATCAA
Organism: Rhea americana; assembly: GCF_003343005.1. Lineage (NCBI taxonomy): Eukaryota > Metazoa > Chordata > Aves > Rheiformes > Rheidae > Rhea > Rhea americana. The sequence goes on along the minus strand of NW_028186459.1, from coordinate 654,556 downwards.
ATTACTAGTTCATTAGTCAAAAACTATATTAGTTTTCCAGAAAGTTATATTTCTGACTCTGAATAGTCAGGTTATATGTCTTTTCCTATTTCAAATCTTTCATTGATTCACAATTTGAATTAAAGAACTGGAAAGAACAAGGCCAACTGAGAGAGCCCCTTTGATCAAGCTAAGAGGCAGAGACTACAGCTTGGAGTCTGAAGCTTTGGGCTTTTTGAACACATTCTTTCAGTCTGAGGCTTCATTTGGGAAGTTCGATGTCCATGCCTGTTAGCAGTGAAAGTCAAGTCTTGTTGAGTGTCTGTTTGCTAGCACAGCAGGAGGCGCATCATCTGTCTCTGAACAGAGCTCCTGTCGTTTCAGCTGACATGTACAAGAAACAGCATGCCTTGCAGAAATGAGTGTGTGATAACTATACAGTGAACAAAATATTCTTAAGGCATTAGGAAGCTGAACATATCTCACTGTTATTCTTCATCTTCGCAATTCAAAATGACACATTTTTATAGGTTCGGCAGTCAGAGCTGAATGCATGTTATTGGCCCTGTGAACGTGACCCTTTAAAACTCCTCAAGTTTTATGGACTGCTTTGCAACATAGAACTCTGTAGAGATCTTTAAGGAGAGTTCTTTTATTAAACTGGAATTGAAAGAAGTCGTCCCCCACCTCCGTGTATGGTTTACTAACAGAATTTAATTAGCAGAATGAATAAGTGATGGCTCCTCCCTATTTTTGGTCTTCTATCTTTTCCTCTCCTTTTTTTGAGGTTTATGCCATCCTCACCATTATTATTTCTGAGCTGATGTCCTTACCATCAAGACATGTCTAACTGTAATCTTTGTGGCATCATTACCTGCTGTGAATCTGTTCTTCAGTTGCTGACCATTGATTCTGTAATGTACATTTCCTCAGTGGCCTTTTCCCCTCGTAGTATTGCTCTTTCTACTTCCCATTCTAGGATAATTAACCCTTTTGACCAATATACTGAGATCTCTTCAGTGCTATACATGGTTCCTGCAGGGGTGTGAGGAAACAGATACTGCTAGCACTGTATGGTTTAATTATGGTTGCATATATTTTTGTACTCAGGAGACTTATTCATCTCAACAGCACATTTCTCACCTCCTTCATTCATCAGAACATGCAATACATTTCCGGGTTGCCTTTTGGATACAATACTTAGTTACCTCCCAACAGGAGAGGGAAAAAAAAAGAAAAAAACACCACAGCATAAACTGGAGCGAAGCAGGTCAAGTGTTCTTCCTGCAATCAGAGTAGCAATCTACTACAATCAAGTCATCTAGCTTTGTCTAGAGTTAATTCCAAACCTAAAGTGTTTTGACGTGAGTCCCAGGTTATCTGAGGATGACTGTGTAGAACCGTAGCTGTAGTGTTGAGGTGTTCTGGAGAGCATAGTGAGGTAGTGAATAATTGGTTGGCTCATCTTTTGCTTTTTCTTCTCCATTTTTATCGCTTTTAAAGCACATTTTTATGTGGTTTTAAATATTGATCTATGCACTGCTGGGTTTGTCTTTTCAAATTAAACTGAAAGTTATGTCATGGAGAGGAGTGAAAATAAAACTGTGGTAAGGGCAATCACTTGCAGCAGTAGTGACCATATGAAATGGTTCAGTTCAAACTGAATGACAGCTGGAAATGTGAGTTCCATGATACCTGGCTTTTTTGTAACATATTTGATTAACCAGTTCCTAATCCTATTTCTGGAAGATGCTAAGTGCCAGTTTTATAGCCATTGAAGTATTCTAACAGACTTTCACCGTTTGCTAACTTGAGGTCCCAAACAAAATTATATCCATGCTTGACTCCTTAAGATGACATTTTGGCATATGAGAACTCTACTGATGGCTACTGAATAATGGGGATACAGCTCTGCAACCAGATCTGTCTTTCACTGAAATTGGCTTCCATTCCTCAGGTAAGTTCCGTGGTACATATTCATATGTACATCCTTTGTTTTTGGAGTAGACTTGTACCTCAAGAGCAGTAGAAGCTAACACTATTTTCTCTTAAGAGTTTTTACATAGTTCTGATAATGTAAATTGCATAAGATACTCATGTGTAGTTCCTGTGAGCATGGAAGAAAAACATATGCTGTTCTAAAATGTTGTGAATAGGAATTAACCTCTTATGCTCTATGTTCTCCTTGATTCCTTCCACATTCCCCAAACCATTTGATATGGGATGAAAGCCTTTTTGGGAGTAGGAATGTTGTGAGAGCAGCACTGTCCAGAGCCCAGATGCTGTGTCAGAGATTGAACCACGATTCTTAAGGCTGCTACTGGCGGCATGGATCTGGCTTGTTTGGGCTTGGCAGGCGCAGACTTTTTGAATGGTGCCTGCTGCAATTTTGGCAAGACACTTTCTCACTTTTCTCCACTCTCCTGCCAAAGCACTGATAACTCTTTTAATTCTTAGTGCACTAATGCAAATTTTTTCATGCTGCTGCAGGAGGGAGGGATGGTAATGGAAATTAATAGACATGAGACCTATTGATTTCTTCAGAGTCAACAGCTTAGCTGGCTGCCTTCTGTCGACTCTGAAGAAATTAATGCCCAGACTTCTTGCAATTCTAAACTACTTCTGAAAGTCATTTTTTTTGTTACATTTAAAAATATATCCATTGCATAACTGAGAGAGCCTACCAGTAGTCCTAGATAGAGGATCTGACTCTGCAGAACTTTACATGTGAGAATGTTTAGCTTGCATGTAGCTCTCAGTTATCAGGACTGCTAGTATGGATTTTTAGGAATTGTTTAGGAATTTTCAACATATGCAACTTCACAATAAATTTTGAACTTTTTGGAGAGCTAAAGCCACTATTACTGATGGTGCTGCTTTTTAAACTAAAATTTCAAGGCTATTGATCTTTATCTTAACTGAAGTATTAGGGCAAAGACACAACTGTATGCAAATGAACAAGAATTTTTTTGTATTTTTTTTTATTATTTCTRTAATGACTTATGGTAAAGTGCAGCATGATTATTGACTAAAATTGTTTTTCCTGCTGAAATATGGGAGAAGGCTGAATGAGGGGTTAATCTTGTGACTAATCAATCTGTTTTTAATAATCCGAATGTTAGTCTCACTGGAGAGAGTGTCAGTTTTTGTGCCTTCTGTTTAAAGCGCAACTGATAAATAGTTGCAATTTTGCAACCATCTACCACGCATCCTATTTTAGCTATCCTCTGTGACTTTGCTGTCTAATTGATGCTTATGCATGTAATTTTTATGATTACATTATTAAGCATATGAACCGTTACTGAAATGTTTTAAAGGAATATCTTTTTTTTTAAAGATAAAAATACTTAATAGAAATTTTGTCTTGACCTCAACTAGCCATCATTTGTACCTTTAAGAATTTTCTTCCTAAATCTATATGATATTTTAGTTCTAAAAGCTTATGTTCAATATTATCAGAAAACCTTGTGATGCTCCTGAAGACATTTTATATTTTAGCTTGCTGTTTAGCTAGACTGTCTTTAATAGTGAACATATTAATTGATCTTCAGATAAATATGTGCTGTGGCCTCGTGGCTGCAGTTTTAACAAAGTAAAAATGCAGTGGAATAGCTTTTACATTATAGCTACACACGAAGCCTTTAGTGGCCATGGTTTAGTCATTGATAAAGTTTACATTATGCATTAATTATTTTGTCTGAAGTAATCTATGGTGTGAATTTATATATTATCTGAGACAATAGCATGCAAAATTCATAGGCATTTGACAGAAATTGCAAACTTCCCGCTAGGCATTCTCTACTGCCCCGGCCTTCAAAATAGATAGCATGCTGTGGTCAAATGGACAGATTTCAGGAACTGTAGTATGAGGATGAGATTCTATCTGTAATAACCTTTTGTAAGACTTACTATAACAACCATATTAGTCAATGATAAAATAAATTTGCCATAATATAGGTCTTCAGACCATTCTTGGTTGCCTAAGAGTTATTTTTCTGAGGGTATGTTTACTGGCCTGCAGTGTTGGCAACCTCTGACCACTGAATGGAAGTTTTTCTTACTGCGTGCCTACTGGAGAAAACTTCAGCAAAATGGCTCAACGTTTTCTGTTAATTTAGCCTGGAGTAAATGTTCTTTTTCCATTGTCATAATAATAGAAACAGCTGTAGTGCTGTACAAAGACCCGAGGTTGAATGGAAGGGAGGAGAGAGAGGKATTAAACTGGCATTTCATCATCCAGATGAAAATCTATCCATATTATAAACCTGTTACTGGAAAATAACTAGTTGCGGGTGCAAATAGTTATGAAAGGAGAGCTTTTTGCTCAAATAACAGCTGGCATACATCTGTTGTTTTTTATGCTCTTTAACATTTCCAGAATTGTTTTGGTAAATTTTGGTGCCAAAGATATCAGATAACTCTTAGTAGTTAAATTTTTAGAAGTTAATTCCTTAATTCTGTAATTTTGGCTCCTTTTGGTTCATATCTCTTTGAAGGCCAAAATATATTCCTGTCATCTGCAGTCTAATCTGTTGAGAGGGAAATGAAAGGAATCTTGCCATGGACTTGAATTTGTGGAGGTCTAAATTCTCAAATGGAACTTCGTTCCCTTTCCAAACCTTTGGAAGATTTTCAATTTTTGTTTATTCAGGGCTTTATTGGTCTGATCTTAATAAGCAAAGTGCTTTTACAGGTGCTTTCATAGCACAGTCTCATTGAATTTGGTATATGAGCATATGCAGTATGTTTCAGGGTGACAAATATTTTAAAACAAGGAAAGATCTTTGTGTTTTAAGATCTCATTCTAGTAAGTAGGCAGATTTTGTGTGTAGCATATTTTCATTTCAACAGTATTTCCTTTGGCAGTGTTAACAAGAATAAGTGTATTATTTTTCTCTTTTCTACTGTACACTCTCAAGAAAGGGAGGAAGAAAACTGAGGGGAATGTTTGTCCTAAGAAGCTGCTAACCATTCTGTTTTGCTTCAAGGATTTTTTTTTTCTTTTTTTATAAAACARTTTCCTATATGACATCTGTTGCTTCATTTCTACCAGTCAATTGCATCTTTGTTAGCTGAAATGAGATCAGTGGTAGAATTAAGGGCAGGGGCTAGGCAGGGAGGAACGACATGACCACCACTCTTCATTGGTTTAATTATTTCCCTCCAGAGCTCAGTAGAGGTTCTATCTTTGGTCTTGTTCTGCTAATATTGATGTTAATGGTAAGCGTTGTGTGGGAACCCTTCCCCCCCCCACCCCCCCCACTTTTCTGTGTTACTGCCTCCAAAAATTAGATGATTTGTCTAGAAAACTCTTTTCAGTTGGTAATTGAATGAGCCTGCAGTTTGGGCTTTTTTTTTTTTTTTTTTTTTTTTTTTTTTTTTTTTTTTTTTTTTTTTTTTTTTTTTTTTTTTTTGTTCCTGCAGTGTGTTGTGGGTGCAGAATTATAGCCCACGAGAAAAGGTAAAGCTATTTTTATTATTATTTTTACCTATGTGAATACATAGATTTAAGAGAGTATTATCGATTATAACACACTAAATGATCCCAAAAGAACGTAAATGTGTTCTTGGGTGTATTGAGACAAAAATTTGCTACTTTACTGCTTTTGTTTATATATATTTATGTAAGTTTTAATAAAAATACCTGAAATTCCTAAAGATAATGGTCTGGCACATGGCTTATACAAAATCTTTATCTACACTTTTGCAGGTACTTTATTAGCTCTTTATACATCGAAAATAAAATCATAACTATTGAATTTTGGGTTTTGGTTGTATGTATTTAAAGAATATAGCTGGAAATAGAAGCAATGAGTTCGCAAAGTTTTATAACTAATTTTACCAGGAAAGTTGACATTTTGAAGTAGCAAGGGTAAGGGGAAATATACTTCTGATGAGTTTTGGCTAAGATATCTTAAAAGGTAATTCAGAGATGATATCCTAGCAGTTAGTGCTTTTGCTTATCTTGTTTATAGCTGGAGAATGAACGGCGACTAAATAGTTTTAGAGAAAAGTGCTGCTGTCTACACACATGCCTAACTGATTTTTAAATCTGTGATTTCTTTTCCTTTTAACTCTCCATATTACAATGGAACATTTCTGGTCTGTCAAACATTTTCTTAAAATATTAGTGAAATATTAGTGATTTCACTAAGTGTATGTCTGTATACTGTAGTCAATTTTGAAATCAGTGGCCTCTCAACCCTTTTTTAAGGAATGAAAATAAAGGAAGATTACTTTCAGGCTAAGTTTTTACTCAAAAAAAAAAAAAAAAAAAAAAAAAAAAAAAAAAAAAAAAAAAGCCAAACCATTTGTTTATCTAGGCAGGTGATTCAAGTATGCCCATGAACCGCCTTACTCCTTCACGTAGGGCTTATTAGACTTTTCTTTTAGATAAAAGGGCTGTGACCTGCAGCAAAGCTAAAAATAAAACTTCACATGAATTACATCAAAGACACTTCCCCTATTTTTAGCTTCTCCCATGCAGGGGAAAGTTGGCTCATTAAAAGCAGGAGAGGCACACTGTTTACATTAGACATGCCTGATTTACAGCACACAGTGGCTGCCATATTTATACCACCTTGAGCTCTTCTGCTGCAGGAGAGCACTTCAGCTATCAAGTGATGGCTCCTTTGAAGGTATGTTCCCTTGAAAAAGGATGCTTGTGATCATCCTAGTTCAATTTCCTCTGTTTTCTTCACCAGTTAGGTTGCTACAGATTAAGCAATATCTAGTAGTTGAGGCATAAAAACATAGCTCCATCTGCAAAGTTAGCTTCATAATTATGTGGGTTAAGCAGTACAGTCTTAGAAGCATTTTCATTCTTCACTATTAAGTCCTTGTTTTTGTGGGATCTTCATACTTTTTGGGCATTAGGCCAGTGTTTGTCTAACTGCTAGGAATACTTTTACAGAAATTGTATTGAAATAAATATAGTGCAATTATTACAGAATACTATTATTATTGGGAAATTTTCTGAAAACAGAATGATGATACATTAAAAAAAAAAAATCCTGATCTGGGAATCTAAATTATTTTTTTGTAGCTGTTTGTGTTGGTGTTTCTGGTTGGTTGGTTGGTTTTGTCCCTTAAACTCTCCTGGGTACAGTTGACCAAGGGGAGTGCCCTGCTCTATCATTCTTTATTAGTATGCCAGTGCAAGCTAGAAATTTGGAGATAGACAACTCGATTGTTTTTTGCATGTTCTTCACAGTTATTGGAACTGAAAGCTCAAGTACTTTGGTGTTGTATAAATAAGTACTTTATACTGACTAAGTACATGAGAGAGAAATCTCGGTGTGCAGAATACATCAAACACATGAGAAATAATTGCTTTCAGGTGGATTACTTCCCAGATAGATGATTTTTCAAGTTATTTTTTGTTTTCCTTGTTGCTTGTGTGTGGTCATTTCAATATGTTTTAGGAAAGATTGAAAGTGGAATTATCTGGAATTAATTTCTGTTCTGTGTTGCTGATTTATACTGTCAACAGTAATGTCCCAATTGGAATTGCCTGGTTATATGAGCTAACCAGTCATTAACAAACTCACTAGCCTGTTCAATATGCGACTTGCACCATTCTGATGTTTATAGCAGGCAAGCCCTGTGTCGGTTGTGTTGGTATGTTTGTTGAACCCTTGCAATACTGGGCTGTTAAGTTGATATTCTAAGAACTAGTTTTATCTGTAGACTTTCTGCTATTTCTGCATACTTCAGATGCTGGCCTTGCACTAGGACGAGCAGTATCCACTCCTGTGTGGCAACAGGAGTTTTGTCCTGCATTTTAATTGGAAACAAGGTGCCCATTGTGACCACTGGAGCTTGCTGACAGCAGGCTTTTGAAAATCTTTTTATCAGACTTTATAATGAAGAAGAGACATCTAAAGTGCCTAGTTAATGGTTCCTGTTTGATTTGGGGAGTATTGATCCTCCTTCAGTTGTATAAACTGTAATGCAAAGGTCATGGAGATTAAATAATATATTTTAAAATGATAATGGTGCAGATAATAAAGTAGTAGGATTAATTCACATTTTATAGTCTGAAGTTTTTGACTAATGCAGTGAATCAAGAACTGTGTGTGTTAGAAGATAGAGGTCTTTGACCTTTCTTTGAGGTGATTAGCTGAAAGTGAGATGGTAATTTTTAAGATTGATAGGACCAGTATTTAATTTCTTCCAATATTTTGTTTATAATTAAACGGTAACATTTTTAATGATAATTTTAATCAGCTCAATTTAAAATCCTACTGTGCTTTGTCAACCAGCCTTTCAAATATCAGTACTTACATAGTGCAGAAAAAGTTCAGTTTTCTTCACCACTTCTGAAATTGTTTTGTTGAACTAACTGAGGCTTTGTCTAAGACCTGTGATCCAGAAAATGAAGATACGAAGAAAGGCAGAAAGATGATAAGTCTCAATTAGAAGAGTTGAGTATTGGCAGAATGATTAAAAAAAAAAAAAAAGAAAGAAAGAAAAATAAAAACACTCCTCAAAGCCTTGCATGCAGTATTGGTTGCCTTGAATTTATACCAAAAGTTCCCCTTCTCAGTAACAGTCACAAACAATGCAGTTCATGTGTTAGAATAGTTGTAACGTGCGATGCTTTCCCAAATTCCCCAACGGGCAATGACCTAGTCAAGTGTACGGCAGCCGTTCACCTAGATACGATGACAGCTGATGGTTCTAAGATATTGATGCTTCTCAGCGTGGAGATAGCCCACTTTAGTGAGGCGAACTAAATTTGCTTGACTATTCCTGTATGTTTGAAGTGATGAAAAGGAATAATACCCTTGTGTTTGACAAAAACAGAGGTTGCTGATACGTTTTCTTAATCATTGGCTTGCTTTCTGATAGTGTCAGTTTCACCAGTTACTGTTTTCAAACATCCTTTTTTGCCATGGCCTTTCAAGTGAACCTGGAAATTAAAGAATCTCTTGTGATCAGAAATTTGAGCACTTTCTTGAAACTGCCTGGGTGATTATTGCAGTTCTGTAATGATTTTTTTTTTCTTCATCTGAAGAGGACTAGGATGTATTTTTGTGTGGGGAAGGTTTTGTTTTGTTTTGTTTTTTTTGAACATCTATGGCAGCAGAGCTTTGGTATGGTCTGAAGGCTAAAGGCCTTGTCATGCACTGCTGGAAGTCAGCTGCCAAGTTCGAAACAGTGTGTGTAGTATCAGGAGACAGTTAGCTTTTAATGGTGTTTGCTTGTTTTTATGCTGTTGGCTAGCAATGCTGGTGTGCCCTAATGATTCTTGTTGGCTAATGCTTTGATTTCTCTGGAATTGCCTGAATATGAGCAAGTGTTACAACTCCAAATGCAGATGCACTTCCCTGTTGGAAGGAGGTGATACATACTTACAGTGATTGCTGAGGAATAGTGTGGCAGTTTGGTTGGGTACAGCTCTGCTTCTGAATCCAGATTGGCTGTATCGTTTTAGCTAATGTTCTCATATACTGAGAGACTAGATTAGTGGGAGGTTGAGACACTCAGTGCCAAAAAGCTGTGATTCAATAAATGAATTTCCGTATAGAGCTACGCAGGCTTGCTTCACTTCAGGCCCTCATCTCCTCCTCTAGTAAAAATGCAATGACTTAAGCATATCTACCCTTATGACTCTCCTAGAGAAGCCATCTGCTTGCCTTTGCTCTTTCTTCAGTCATCCCTCCTTGACTGTGAGGAAAATCTTTTTAAAAAGAATATTTCTCCTTCTGCTGTTACGATCCACTTAGTGACACAAGAAATGTCACTCATAATGATTAACATTTTAAAGCATTGAATTTGTAAGGTCGGTCAGTCTGAGAGGACAGGGAATACTCATGGCTTTCCTTCCTCACCTGCCTCCTGTGAGGAAATCTATTGCTTAAGAGTAGTGTTGACAGGATCATAATGACCCCTGGCTTTTCCATTGTTTCCCAATAATAGAAAAAGATAGAAATTTTTAGAAACATTTCATTTGAATATAAAATCAGCAGATCTATTTATTTGATAGAGAATGCAACTGCTTTGATTCATTCTCAGAAAAGAGCTGCTGCTTAAAACTAAGCACTTTCCTGTTGCACAGTATCAGATTGCTCTTTAGAAAACTTAATTAGACCATTGAAATAATACAATAAAGAGAAACATACAGCCCTCTCCCCCCACGTGATAGGAATGAGCAATTTTTTAATATTAAAAGTGGCCCCCTCCATAAAATCACTGTATTATAGATCTCCTCCCATTTCCCCCTACATTTCTAGCTAAGTGCATTCTGATGCCACATTGAAACATAAAATAGGTAGAAACAAGCAGCCACCAAAAGCTATTTATATGCTAATACATATTCCCCAAGCTGAAGTAGGCACCTAAAGCCTATTGCTGCTACTAATGATGGCTATGCTTTAACCTCTGTGGAAGACAGAAAAGTATTTTTTCTTAAGAAAACAACTCAGTTTCTTTAAGATGAAATGTAATTATCTATTATCAGATGTCCTTTAAAATGCAAGGCCTATTAAAGCTGCTAAAAATATTGAAGCCCTAATTCTACCATAATAGCATTTTAATTTCAGCAAATCACAGCTCTATTGTTATAGGAYGTTTTTTCTGTAGGAATGTGGTAAGAGGTCCATCTTAGCTTTTTTTAAAAAATATTTCCCTTTCTTTTAGACATTCAATTAAATCTTTGCAATCATCTAACCTTCTATGACACAAAATTTTACTTATCAAGTGAGGAAACAATGGCCATTAGCATTAGAAAGAATTTGTTTTAGAAGTAGTTGAAGTTTAATTGCTTTGCATAGTCTCATCAGGATATTTTTGGCTGTTGGCTTACAGTTTACCTTGGAAAGCTAGTGTTTAATTTGTTGCTATGTTCCATTTAAAATACTTATTTTAACACTGGGCGAAATTGGTGTAAACTCTTGCTATACCTGTGTCTCTGTGAGTTGATGCAGAAGATCGTTTGTAGTGTAAATGGTAGAGAAATGAGAGGGTCACTGTTTTCTGTTATCATGAAATACATTTATTTTGCTTTTTAAAATTGTCAACATTTTTACTATTACAGTGCATATACGTTATTCCTGCTTATCTTTAGCATTTTCCTTCTACTGTCTTCATTATGATATCCAGTGTGATTATATAAGAGTCTTTCCTAGTGTTCAGCAGCATAGGGCTTTCTGGTAATCTGAAACAATTTTATTAATGGTATTGCATTTAGAGGCCAAAAATCAGAAAGCAAACATCGCTCTTTCTCTCATTAGGGAAAGCAATGTTATATAAAGCCACTTCCCCACTTGTTTGTCTCATCTGAACTTCATAAGGGATCAAAAAGACATAATTTCAGAGAGTCTGCCTAGTTTTTGTATTATTTTAGCATGGAATTCAGTATCATTTAATATGTCCTTTGGTCTGAACCTTTACCTACTGTTCTTTTTCAGCCTCTCATCTTTCCTTAGTGCTTTCAAACGTATTTTCTGATCATTTACTTGCTCTCATACATCTTCCTGATAGTTTGTCACTGTTCATGCTACACTGCAAACTCTGAACAGTCAGCCAATTTTGCTGGTTTTTTTCCCCCCCTTTTCTCTGTCAAAAAAGTGCTGAATGCATCCTAGGTCTGACACGTTTTGTTGATAATGCCCTCTCACTTCAGCCATCCCATATGTATCAATTACATGTACATTTTATGGTTTTAGAATTAGGATTTGTCCTGTTACGAATTGTAGGATGTATAATACCTACTTTACAGCAGTGCATGTTCCATAATATGGTGCACTGTAAACTGTGTGGCAACTAGTAACAGCCCTTTAAGGACTTTTAACTTCATTCATTCTCTGGTCTGGGTTTTGGAAATTGGTTGTCCAGAGCCAAAATAGGGGTGATAAATACCACTAGACATGTCTTGTGGACGTGGCAGGTTGATACAGCTGTACATACATTTACTTTTTGGTGCATTTGTGCATTTGTTTTGTAAAATTGTAATGAGTGAGTCTTCAAATGGTGTTTACGTAAGAAATCCACTTTTGTATTTGAAAGCTGCTTTAGGATGTTATATTGTGGTGACTCAATTTTAGTAAAATTTACACAGGAGAAAGCTATTTCTGTGAGTGCTGTTATAATAGAGATCATATAGAACTACAGATAACTATAAAAAGCTTTACATCACAGAGTGAGATGAGGTTTAAAAAGAAAATTTTGAATTCCATCTCAAGTGAAAAAAAGAGCTGATGCTTTTAGGGGCCGGCTGAGGTCTTTAAAATTGTCTGTGCTCTCCTAAAAATATGTATGAAGCAGTGTTTGGAAAAGAAACCCCTCCAGGGATTCCTTGAAAATATCTGGTAGTATAAAAAGGGATGAGGTAACTAAATGCTTTAGTTGTCTTTCTTAGTTTCATATATTCAAAGATTTGGAAATGGAAAAGTAGATATTTTGTGATAAATCTCCTGTGTGGTTGCTGCTTGTGCCATTTCTGTTTTTAAGGCTAAATCCAGCCTCTTTCAAAAATACTGGCTTCACTTTTATTTCTGTATTATGCAGTATTATTATAATGCTGTATTATGGCTACTAGTAAGGCATAATGAATTTTTAAAGTCCTGCAAGGTGCTTAAATATATAGTATTGTCATTATACAATTAAACAAGATTCAGCAGTGTGAGATTTGTTCTTGATATTATGAGGAGTACATTAGTGAAAGCTCTTTCGTAGTCAGAACTGCACAGGTCATATCTAATGCAAAMATTTCTGTATGTTTTCTGAATAATAATGATAATAATAGGAAAGGAACAGAATTAAAAACTTTGTGTGTTAAATTTGTGAGCCATGTTGTGCTATCTCTACCTATGATGAAAAGACAGCATTAAGAATTAGCATATATTTTAAATTTGTGGCTTCTGCTGAGGTGTCAGAGCCTTAACTCCCTCTCCCCCCCCCCCCGAAATAGTGTAGAAAACTAATTGAGTCTGATTAAAGAAGAAAATAAATTCTATTACTACAAGAAAAAAATGTGTAATCTTCTTTATTCCTACCTTCCATCCACTTTTCCCTGAGTTTCCATGGGCTCGTTTATTCAATAAAATATTTTCTCTGAGGTGAAATGTTGGTTTTCAGCCAGTGAACTACATTGCATTCAGACTATCAGTAGGCTTCAGTATATGTCATACTGATTTGAACTGAAGCGAAATGACCTTCTTTGTGTGGTGCTTTTTTGGCAGTAGGAATTGAGTTAAGTGCAATAGTTATTCTGTTAACATGTAATAAGTATACAGGGGCATTAGTCTCGGATTAGTCTATAGCTGCACAATATAACTTGTGGAAAGGTGGTGGTGCATTTTACTGACATCAAGTCATGATATGATTTTTAAATTATAATAACCTTGTCACTTGATGTATATGGAAAAAATACAAATTGAAGCCTGTAATTGGTTAATTGATAAATTTAGATTCAGGTTCTTCAATAACAGTTTTGATGAGAAGCAAGAAATAGCTTTGAACTTGTACAGTATGTGTTATACATTTGGTTGCATCAGAGGTAGCTGGTTTAAGTCTCCTTTGTCCATTTAGGCGCTCAGATCGATTTTGAGAGACTTGCTATTTTCTTGTCTTCATCAAAAATTAGTGCAGTCTGGCTTAACCTCGCTGTTTGCTAGCATTCTGTTAAGCATAGAAGACAAAGCTGGTAAGTGATTAACTCTCCTGTAATAACTCAACCTAACACCTTAGATAAAACGTGTTTGCCCTCTACTTTATGATGTATCATCATGTTTTATTTATCAGTTTTCTCACTGTTTTCCAATTTAAAAAGTACCTGGCCAAAATGGATTCTGATTTACAAATTTTGGACCTGGGTCAATGGCTTGCTATTCTTGAATCTTTGTCTTGTCTGTTTTCAGTGAATTGCTTTAAGGTGTTTGGGTGCCCCTTCCCAAACTCTGCAGCTTATCTCTGTATTCTTCTTAAAGAGCTTATGGTTTGTAGGACAGTCCCAATTACTATGTAATTTTACTCTGTTATTGGTAACTGTTATGCTGTATTACCTGCTGTTTTTCAACATTGTTTTTCCATCCTTTCTGTACTTAGGTATAGTTTCTGATATAACAGTGTTTGAATTTAAATAATAGTGAAGCTGTCTCCAGGGAAAATAAGCTGCATAGTTTCTTGCACTTCTATTGAGCACAGTTCTTTACTATCACAGGTAATCATATAATAAATGTCTGATCATAATAATCATATAATAAATTTCTGGGCTTAGAGTACCTTGCGTTTGTCCTTTCTCTGGCTGTTGCCACTGCATTATCCCACCAAGGCACAGGTGGGGTTGAAAGGCTTAGCGCAGAGTCTACTGGATTAGAGAAGGTTTACTGTTCTTAGTTTTCCAGCTTCTCATTCACTAACTTTATTTCCTGTGTTTCCTTTCTTACCTGATATCTTTAAAGAACAGTATCACTCAGGCTGGAAAGACAGTATATTAATAAACAACAATGACTTGTACAATGCCAGGAACCACCTGTACAGTGCTATAAAGAGTAGCTGTGACCAATGATCTTGTATGCTCTGTGATCTGTATTTCTCTGGCTTCTGCATTTTGTTATCCTTTGCCATCACATTGACTTGTGTGAAATGTATCGTAGAATATATTTAGCCTGATATTCAAGCTCCATGAATTTATTTTGGAAGTGATTCTAGGAAAAATCAGCATGAGTATCTGTTAAATTAGTGTCTTCTCCTTGGAATCCAAATTCATATTGTTGTTACGCTCTTGCTGCTTCACTTACTGAATGAGTTTTCTTACTCCTATCGAAAACTCAACCACAGATGCTATGCCAAACCATCATTCTGCCAGAGTTTAAATTTTGTGCCTTAAAATGTAAGGATGTGTGTGATAGGCTTGACATAAGCAGCCCTCCTTGCTCCCTGTCGCTCCCAAATGTGAATTTCAGAACTGCTAGTATAAAGAATGATGCCTTTCTGTTGCAGATTACCATTTTTAGGCATGGATCAAGAAGGAAAGATGTGTGTTTTTATTCTCCTCTTTACAGAAGAGATTGTTAATCTACTATTTCATAGGTTTAATTTGTTCATGCTTGTAGATTGGAGTTGTACTGGAGACATCAGAAGAAAATGGCTTAACGTTATTGTCACTGAAACAAAAGGCAGTTACAAAGTGTGGTTCAATTCTTTTAAAATAATAATAAAAAAAAGCTCTTCAAAGTTTGGATATGTTTTTGCTAATCGCAGTATGAAGTTCTGTCATATTTCCTGTACCAGTGTTTAGAATATATTTCAAGAATTTACTTATGATTGCCAGTTCAAGGCATAGAGAATAATAGAAGGTCCTCATGAAATAAGTGGGATAATCAGAACTAATAAAGCCGAAGTTTCCTGTTTATTTCCATCCTGTGCATCTTATCCTAATCTCAACATGGACTCCAGTTCTGCCTACAACTGCTTGTGGCAGTATGCCATAGATTTCCATGCAGCCCCTCAGTACCAGCAGGTCTCCATGTTGTTCTTGTGTTCCCAGAAAGCTGGCTGACAGTAGGCAGCCCATGCCTGTGACTGGCTGCGAGATATGCACGTGGTGATTCTGAACTGACAGCTAGCAGACAACTACTGAGCTTGTGCTGCATTCCTACCCTCAACAGGTCAGTAATTTGGCTCTTCTAACCAACCTTTCATTTTGATGAAAATTCTTTTGGCATTTCAGCTCTGTAATCCTGTAAAACTTGGATGAAGTGATCTACAGGGATAGATGTAAAGTGTGGGTGCCATTTCTTACTTCCAAGGAAGAAGAGCAAACGGAAATATACTCATTAGAAAAAATGAGGGAAGGGAAGAAGGGAGCTGAATATGCTCATGAGAATTTCTTTTTCCTTTTCCTATTGCAAAATAGATACTTCTTTTATAAATCCAAGGCACGAGCTATTGGAACAATCATAACTGTGTCAAGTCGGAGGAAAGTTTGGGGGTTTTCGTGGTGGTTTTTCTTAATGCCTTGTCCCCAGCAATGGGGCAAAAGAAGCTTAGATTGTATGGAACAGGCAAGACTAACAAGGTACTGTTCTGATTTTGACAGTTAATAATTTAGAGACTTCTTGAGCCTGATGTTGCAACGTAACGACAGTGTTTAATAGCTTTTGGATGACATCTTTCCTCTGAATACGTTGATTTATTTGGGACTAATTTGGAATCATAATTCATATCTTTCAACACAGTTTCATTCTTCAGCGAAAATGGGACCAAGTGAATAAATTTGGCACTGAAACTCAGGTGTAGATCTTTTCTGTAGATCAAGAAAGGTGGGACTGGGAAAACTCTAGAAGTCAAAACTGCCAAGAAGGTAGGATGTTGCAGCTTTTTTTTCATTACAGCCTTTGAATAATGAAGATATAAAYGTAGTGAGTAAGTAAAAAGATTCAGAAGCCTAGAGAGGGAGACAAAAAAGTAAAAATCCCACGTTTGAATTATGCTCAACGTACATTCTGAAGTGCTGGCATCTCAGAAATACCTGGCAAAGAAGATAAAGAGCTGGTTTTAGTTTGGACTGGAATGTTTGATTCTGTAGAGATTTTAATTTCATCTACTGAGCATCTCTGAGTTTCAGGAAACTTGCATTGTGCCTTTGAATTTCATCTGAGCTTTCAAAGTAAGAGTATGTTGCATTTATTATTAGTAATTAAAAAAAGGTAAGCTTGAAGTAGGACAGGAATCATTATCAGTATCATGTCTTCAGTTAAGGAAGAGAAATATTCTGTCTTTGTGACTGTCTTTCACTGTATGTGCTGGAAAAAATACTCTTCATGTAGATGCAGGTTAAAAAGAGATGATAATTTTACCTATAACAAGATATATGATTTTCTTTAATCTGTAAAACATGCAGGTCTGATCGGATTGTCCTATGTATCCATTCCAAAATACCAAGGGCCTTTGAATTTTCCTTAATGATCCTAAATCTTTACCTACTTCTATACTTCAGTTGTCTGTTATTTAGATTTAATAGACAAACTTTGAAGAAATAAGTAAGATCTTTTGAAATGAGTTTTGGGGCCTGCAAGTCCTTTAGGTCTGAAATCAAAGCACTAGTCTAAAGCTTACTGTTTTAGCCCTTTAGAGAAAGGCTCTTGTGCCTGAAAGCCTGTCGGTTTTTCTCCAGATGTAAAAACTAGTCCAGTAGAAGATTTACCTGGGACTAGTTGCATACAATATTGAGTATATTCTGAAGGTCATTAACTTTTTACTAATTTTGTATGAAATAATTTGTGTAGGAAAATACTTGAGATGAGTTAAGTCTATTAATAATCAGGTTAATTTCCCTACTTCTTCAAATATATCAGTAGCAAGAGGAGGACTCGGGAAAATGTGGGCCCGCTACTGAATGGGACAGGGGCCCTGGTGACAGGGGATACAGAGAAGGCAGAATTACTGGATGCCTTCTTTGCTTCAGTCTTCACTGCTAAGGGCAGCCCTCAGGAATCCTCCAGCCTGGATGTGAGGGAGAAAGTCCAGAGAAGGGAAGACTTTCTTTTGGTTGAGGAGGAAGGGATTAGAGACCTTCTGGGCAGGCTAGACATCCACAAATGCGTGGGCCCAGATGGGATGCGCCCGCGGGTACTGAGGGAGCTGGCGGATGTTATTGCCAAGCTGCTCTCCATCATCTTTGAAAGGTCCTGGAGAATTGGAGAGGTGCCTGAGGACTGGAGGAAAGCCAGTGTCACTCTAGTCTTCAAGAAGGGCAAGAAGGAGGACCCGGGCAACTACAGGCCAGTCAGCCTCACCTCCATCCCTGGTAAGGTGATGGAACAGCTCATTCTGGATGTCATCTCCAGACATACGGAGGAAAAGAAGGTGATCAGGAGTAGCCAGCATGGATTCACCAAGGGGAAATCCTGCTTGATCAACCTGATAGCCTTCTATGACGGCATGACTGGCTGGGTAGATGAGGGCAGAGCAGTGGACGTTGTGTACCTTGACTTCAGCAAGGCTTTTGACACTGTCTCCCATAACATCCTCCTAGAGAAGCTCAGGAAGTGTGGGTTAGACGAGTGGACAGCGAGGCGGATTGAGAACTGGCTGAAGGGCAGAGCTCATCATTGGGTTGTCATCATTGAGGTGGGGTCTAGTTGGAGGCCTGTGGCTAGYGGCGTTCCTCAGGGCTCATTACTGGGTCCCATCCTGTTCAACTTCTTCATCGATGACCCGGATGAGGGGACAGAGTGCATCCTCAACAAGTTTGCCGATGATACCAAGCTGGGAGGAGTGGCTGACACACCTGAGGGCTGTGCTGCCATACAGACAGACCTGGACAGGCTGGAGAGCTGAGCAGAGAGGAACCTCCTGAGGTTCAACAAGGGCAAGTGYAGAGTCCTGCACCTAGGGAGAAATAACCCTAGGCCCCAGTWCAAGCTGGGGGCTGACCTTCTGGAAGGCAGCTCTGCAGAGAAAGACCTGGGAGTGCTGGTGGATGACAGGTTGACCACGAGCCAGCAACGTGCCCTTGTGGCCAGGAAGGCCGATGGTCTCCTGGGGTGCATTAGGAAGAGCGTTGCCAGCAGGTGGAGGGAGGTGATCCCGCCCCTCTCCTCAGCCCTGGGGAGGCCTCATCTCAAGCACTGCGTCCAGTTCTGGGCTCACCAGTACAAGAGAGACATGGAGCTACTGGAGAGAGTCCAGCGTAGGGCTACGAGGATGATCAGAGGGCTGGGGCGTCTGCCCTATGAGGAACAGCTGCGAGAGCTGGGCCTCTTTAGCCTGGGGAAGAGAAGACTGAGGGGGAATCTCATCAATGTGTACAAGTACCTGCAGGGAGGGTGTCAAGGGGATGGGGACAAACTTTTTCCAGTTGACCCGTGTGCCAGGACAAGAGGCAATGGGCAAAAACTGAACCACAGGAAGTTCTGCCTGAAGATGAGGGGGAATTTCTTGACTGTGAGAGTGACGGAGCACTGGAACAGGTTGCCCAGAGAGGTTGTGGAGTCTCTTCAAGGCCCGCCTGGATGCAACCCTGTCTAACACGCTCTAGGTGACCCTGCTTGAGCAGGGAGGTTGGACTAGATGATCTCCAGAGGTCTCTTCCAACCTTACTGATTCTATGATTCTATGAATATGCCTATGATTCTATAATCTCTATTGTCTTGACAGTTTTGTACATCTCTGCATGAGTCAATTACTGGAATAAAGATGTCTTGAAATATGCAGAGGAAGGACATGCTTTTCGTACACAGGAAACTGAGTAGTACATCTTGTAGGTTGTCATCTCTTGTCAAATCTCTGAACAGAATGAAAGAATTCTAGCTCTGCAATGTGCAGAAATACTGCTGCTGTATTTTTTAAGATGTAATACACAGTATACAGTGTAATAGGTACACAGAGCAGTTATAATTCAATTAAACCCTAGTTATTCTGAAATTGATAAGAATAGCAGCGGCAGGCCTATGTCTTTGCCATATGAAACAATCTATTTAAGCTAAATCAACTCCTACTTAAACAAATGTAATAAGCATTCGTGGGACAGCTGAGCCCCTGGGGGTGTCATTTATCCCAGTGTAATGGAAAACTGTGGTGAATAATAACACCTAGCTATCCAGCAGGAGCTTGCATATATTAGGGGAAATGCAAATAATGTTACTAAGCAAAAAGATGAGGGTTTCTTCCCTGGTGCTTCCCCCTCCCCACCTTTCCCTACCCCTCTAAAAGCTGTATGAAGTTAATATGCACAGAGTGAATTGCACTTGCCTGGAAGGTTGATTTTTGTTTGAGAGGTGAAGACTATCGCTCTGTCATTCTAACCCACATCTGTTTTCTCTGCAGCATACTGTGTAATACTGGCTTATATAATATTTCCTAAAGAGAATGTGACGTACAGAAAAAAGTGTTACTCTGTGTGGAATGTTAGCTTTGGCCTGAACCTTAGCAAATACATAGGAGTGCAAAATTAAAAATATGCTTCCTAGAGTGCTAAACCAGATTTTACAGTTGCAGTTCCTTGTAATGCTGGTGGCTGATTTTCTGTGTTCTGTAGCGGTGATTGTCCTCATCCCTGCAGTTCTTGCTGTCAGATATGAAAATGCACACTGGRTAAACACAGTTCACTCCTGTTTGGTGTACCGGATTTTTTACTAAATTAGCATTTGASACACTTTGCAGTACATTTACCCATTTACTTTGATGTCCAGTACTTAAATATGGCTCTAAGAAGGAAAAAATAACAGCTAAGAATTCCCAGCAGGAGCGAGGACTTGCATTTGCGTAGGCTTTTCCCTGTGGCTTCTGTTGAAGACCTTTCTTAGATTTCATTCATTCATCTGTTCAGCAGCACAGCAAGGAGGGGAGGGGTAGAGAAGGGAATCTCTCAAAAGCTCTGAATAAAAGCCGAGTAATTTTTTTTTTAATTCAGAAGCCATAATGGATTTTTTTTTTTTTATTTTAGTATGGGGAAGTGTGAAGGAAGATGTGTCCTCTTAAGCTGATGCTAATTGATCCTAGCTGAGTTGATCCTTGTGGACCTAGCCATGAAGCTCCTTTTGTTTTTTGAGAGCAATACTATTTTTGTGTTAGAATGTGATTCCAGGGAGTTCCGATGTAGAGATGAATGGAAATTGTGCAAAAATGATCTGTGTCTGGAATCCTTAGCATAATTAAATATATGAAATTTCCTAGAAGGATAGTTTCCAGATGTTGCTTCTGTGAAACTGTTCCACAACAGGTTTATAATAGGGCTATACCTAGCCCTAACCCTTTCCTACTTCCTTCTTTGTTTTTTTATTCCCTTAAATATCGTAGGAAAAGAATGCTGTTTTTCTTTTCTGATTTTTCTATTCTGTAGTACACTGAAGAYGTTTTTACCTTGTCTTGATTACATCTGTATCAGCATACAACATAAGCTACCTGTAGTCTGTGCAAGATTACAAAGAGTGCAGTTAATGCACCCAGATGACAGTGAGAATGCAATGTAAATACAAGGAGAATGTTGCCCGGAGATTCTGAATTAGCAGGGTTATACTAATGTTTTTGAGATGTTACTCTTGTGAGATTATTTTCTTCAATAGCATCTGTGCACAATACATAAAATATACAAGCTATGTGTAGGACAGAGCTACTGAACAGGCATGAGGGAATGAAAAAACTAGTGGTGTTCTCTGTGAGCAGGCAGTGGCCTAAGTACACTCTAATGGTCTTTTCTCAGTATTACAATGAAGAAGAGTCTTTAGTAGAGACTTGGAGGATAAGAAGCTATTTTGTAGTAATAAAGCTAGTTTAAAAGCCCCAGCAAGTGAAAACTGAAGCCAGGCGTTGTAATAGTAAACACAGCCATGTACTCCAAGGTCATTTAAGTCTTTCCAAAACAACAAATAGTTGTTCTTGTTTCGGTGGATTTTAAGAGGTGTGAATACTACATGGAAGAGGAAGAGAAGRATTCTGTTTTCTGAATATAAACAGATAGGGAAAATGAAGTATGGAATAAAGTATCAAAAGTTGGTATTTGTTACTGGTAGTTTCTGGAATGAAAAATTGAAGCAGACCATATGAGATGGAACACCCCCCCACCTTGTAATTTGGATTCTATTTTGGTGAATTCTGAATGAGACAAAGTCCCTATAGTGTGTGGGATGGCTTTCTTTTCCCCTGATTTAAGAACTCATGTTCATACTAAGTAACACTGCAGAACTATCAGGACTCTTAGTAATATATAGGCTAAAGACTGTTATCTGGTGATAATGATAATAGGTTGACTGAACTTTTTGCACAATTGAAACTTGTGCTTTGTGATGAATATAATGGGCATATCATCCAAGGTGTACTAATAAGAGTCATATAGTTATTATTCCATTAACAAAACCATTACAACCATTGAATGGTAGAATACTCTATTTTAAGGAGCAAATATCACTTGTGTGCGAGCTGTTACAGCTGAATAAGCATATTTCTTGGCTTAAGTTCATAAAACAAATTTATTAGTAATACGTTAATTTTGGTGATGAATGAGTAAGCCATTAACAAACCCTTTAAAAGCTACTGACTACAGTAATATATTTTGTTAATGGAAAATAGCACTTTTTAAGCAAGTATTTAAGATTATATACTCCCTAGTAAGTACTATTTTGTCCATTAGTGGAGAATCTAAATTTATTCTGTAACAAAGGGTAAAAGAAGGAAGATAATTTCAAATGGCGTATAAAACTGCTTGGTGGGCCAAGTTACTGAAGTTGAATCAGTGGGAAGCTCCCCTCCTGTTGTAAGTAGAGGCCTCTAGGATTAAATCCCCTCAATACAATATTATGAGAAGATAGAACAAGAGTAAAATGATGAGGAATTATTTTGACATCTTGCTCTGAGGAGCTGTGTTTTGAGAGACTTTTTTTGGAATGGGAAGAGTTGCTTTCATGATCTGTATTTCGGGAAAAATATCCCTCAGAGGTGCTGGAAAGTTACTTGTTGTTAGGATATGTCAAGTGTTTTTTGTTATAAAATGAACTTTCTAATAAAATGGATTTGAGACTATGTATGCGTAGTCAAATTATGCATTTTTAAAGAGCTTTAAAGTGTGTGTGTGTGGGGAAACAAACTAAGAAATTGCAAATCCCCGCCCAACAAGTCCACTTCTGTGTTTATTTTAAACAAAATTACTTTGAATAGATCTCTGAAAAAGAATCTCTTCCAGAATTAAAACCAAAAATCCTTGTCTTCTGTGGGATACGGCAGTATCATCTTTTGAGCAAGTCTAGCTTGAAAGAGAGTTTGTCTCCCYGATGGTACTTACTAAGTGAGTTCTGTTCTATGTTCTTTACACATTAGCACTGTTAGCAGCCAAATAACGTGAAGGAAGTTCAACTTAGTGGAAGCAATTTTAAATGTTGTTCTTGAAGTTGTGTAAGACCGACTGATGAGCATGTACTTCTGCAACGTTCAAGCAACAAAAGATTCATTTGGCTAATGAGCATGAACCAAAACCATAGAAAGAATAAAGCAAAAACCTGTTATCTTAAGAAGTGACATCTTCCACTGACGGGATCCTAATGGATACAGCTCAGAACAGCAGGTTTTTGTGTGTTATTGCATGTAGTCACAGCAGAGACTTAAATTTTGACCCCCTTCTGATGCATTAGCCACATAGTTCTCTCTCTGACTCCCCCGAGAAGAAATTAGTACCCAAGCTTGGATCTCTCACTTTAAAGAATAAATATTTTAAATTGTTTTCCAGCTCTTCTTAAGCTTCTTTCTCTACCTGGAACATTCACTAAGCCTCTGGTAGTTACTTGATTAGCTTTGCTTTTATAATACACAACTTGGAGGACTTTTTTCTTTTTTTCTGCACCCCCTCTGCTCCCCAGTAAAGAAATCTTTCGGTCTCTTTTAGTAACTTCTTCTGTATGGGAAAGCTTTCTATTTCTATGTCAACACCACATTCATGGAAATCTGTATTTCTATTTTATTCTTTGTATTATATCTTTGGATCTGTATTTCTTGTATTTTAATTGTATAAGAGTAAGGATAGAAAACAAATTCTGGCTAAGTTAAATTAGATATAGTAGCAGTGCACATGTGGATCATCAGCTACACTAGAGTCATATAATTGTGGCTTTGTTAGGGGTTCACTGTAACTGAAAACTGAGTGTTGCACACAATGCAACAGATGCATAGAAAATGTGTTTTATTTCAACTGATTAATATATTAAGAGATCTAAGCAAACTTTCATAAAGCTGAGTAAGAGTAAGAGTCCCTAGCTGTAACTAGGTTATAATAGGAAGACAGTAATAGTGCTCTAGAGTTTGGATTGCTCCCTGTAAAATAAAATGACACACACATCCTACTCCCTTAGTCTCTCCTTAAGTCTTATGCTACCTAAAATGGATTATAGAGAAGAGGACGCCCAGCTGTCTTCTCTGAGCTGCACTGAAAGGATAAGGGGCAGCAATCTCAAGGTACGACAAGAGGAAACTCCAAATTTATATAAGGGAAAAATCCTTCATGGAGATAGTGGGTAAATGCTGGAACAGGTTGCCCAGAGTGGCAAATGGTATCTGAGATGCCACAGGTTATGGTATCTCCAGCCATGATTATTATCAAAACCTGCCTGGGCAAACACTGAGCAATGTGATCTAATGTTGAAATCAGCCCTGCCTGGAGCAGGAGTTTTGAATGCATGACCTCCTGGAGTCTTTTCCAACCTAATTTTTTCTGTGGTTCTATAAACATCAGTCCACGTTTATTGAATTGCTCAGTGTGTGTGTGTGTGTACGCGCACACTTAGGAGATCTTCCTAATTAATATTCCTGATACTCATATTCAATCACTACTTTATTTCTCTTTATAGTGGGAATTTGGAATGTTATGTCAGCTTGTAGCAACTGCAGCCCTAAAACACTGAAAAAGCCTCCACTGAACTTTATGGAATTTAAGCAGAGGGAAACAATTATGGTGGACAGAATAGATGTTTGGAGGTAAACAAATATGTTTTGCAGCAAGGATTTTGAACCTGCTCAACTCAGTTACAAGCACAGAAATGGTAAGTCATTATCACAGCATGGTGATCATAGAATGGTAAGGTTGGAAGGCACCTCTGGAGATCGTCTAGTCCAACTAGGTTAGCATAGCCCATATGAGGATTGAACCTGTGATCTTGGCATTAGTAGCACCATGCTCTAACCAACTGAGCTAAACTTGCCTCTTCTATGATGGCAACTCGGTCATATCTGTGTGATCAGGGCCAGTTCATTCCAATAAGTTTAGAAGAGAAGTGGCCCTGTTTAATACCATTGCTAATGGTAAATAATTGTTTTTTTGTTTGTTTGTTTTTTCAGAATTGTATGGAGACTGATAAGGCTATAGGGCATTTGATTTAAAGCTGCAGTTCACAGTAATTCTCACATTCAGTGGAACTGTGGCAGATTTAAAAAAAAAAGAGAGAAAAGAGAGACAATAATATAACATCTTTTGTCATCGGGGGGCTAGGATTTGCCCATAAAATCCTTTACTTCTCTATTCGAGTCTCGAATTTGTACTTCCTGACACAGAGGTCAATATGCAACTGTGACAGAGTTAAGTCGGCTGTGCCTGCCAAGTGTAGAAAATCAGAATCCAGGAGCTCTTTGTCCTTTCAAAATAGCTGGCTAAGTAGGGAGTAACTAGGAGGATTTTGATTTAGAAGGATATGAATGTTTTAACTGGACATACTCATAACAAAATAGCTTCCAAACAAACTATATTTCCTAAATTTAGGATTATATACCACGGTTATGAGACCCAGTGATGGAAAAGGTTAGTTTGATATTATGGCACAGTAGTCCTGAAAAATAAATCATTTCTTATGCATTCCTCCAAATAAAACTTATCATGCAATTAAATAGTTACACATTTCTGCAAGGTATTAGTGCTTATTTTGATCGTTCAGTTTACAGTTCAGCAGCTTTCATGATGCAAATGCATAAATGTGTAATTAAAAATTACCTCTAAAGTGGTTTTTAATGTGTGACATTTAATTTTAGAAGAATAATGAACAGGAGATGTCCCTAGTAACATAAAATGTCTACCTCAGATTATGAAGAATGTGTATAGTTTTTGGTAGATTCAAGACTGGGGAGTTTTTGGAGTTTTTTTGTTTGTTTAAGTTCATAGGTTCAAGAAATAAAAAGCTGTTTTAATTTGACATCTTAATCATGAAAAAAAGCTTGAAGAAAACTGGTTCAGTGGTGGTCAGTGGAATGAATATTTAAAATAACCAAATCTTTTTCTATAAAATGAAGCAAATTTCTGTTCTTGCTTAGTAAGCAATTTCAAATGGCGTGAGTGTAGTTAAGCAAAAATATTATTAAATAATGCAAAAGTTATAAATATTTTTATGTTCTTCAAGATAAATATAGTGGTACTACTTTTAAATAGTTTTTTTCTTCCTCTTCATTTTTACAAAAGGTAATAGAAGGGATTTTTCTCAGATTTGTTAAATATCTTCCTCAAAATAGAAAGGAGTGTGAAACGTTGGGAACTGAGAGAGAAGATACAAGAGGCTGCAGCAGACTGCAGTAGAAACTGTTGTAATTCTTAAACTGTCATATTAGATGGTCATTACTGGATGAGCATAAATAGACAGATGGAAGATGGGACTTGTTTAGCCAATGCCTCCTATCTTTGTGTCAGCAGACCTCTAAGATTTGCTGTCAAAGTGATGAGTCTAACAAACAGTGGTTTCATAACTTTATTTCTGAACAATAAAATACAGTTTTGATAAATTATTGCTGAACTCAAGTGCCCCTCCAACTTGAACCTTTTCCTTTCTCCCTCCCTACCAGATACACAAGCTCTTGGACCCATATATTATTCATTACAATCAAATAAGACACAGTGGTGGCTCAGTAAACTTGCTTTTCATATCAGAATTGCTTTTATTGAGTAACACACACTGCAGACCCTAGCTTCCAGCAGCCAGGGCTGAAATGAGCAATTCTCTCATTGTAATAATGTGCCTCTGTCATCTTCTTATTATCAGCATGATAAAGGATGAAATATTCACAGATGCTGCCCTCCTAACCTGATCACAGCTTGATATTTGAGCTTTGGAAATGAGTTTTATAAGCTTTAATACACTCCTTGGCGGAGTGACCCCTGAAATTAAACATTATTACAGAGCGGATATTTAAAAAGCTAGGGCCGCAAATTACATCAAAATGAAAATATTAAGGAGTATTACGACTATACCAAGTGGGAACTCGCTGCTTTTGAAACTGTGAATGCCATAAAACTCAGCACGCTGGTGTCAAAAACATCGGAAAAAATAATAACAGCACAGGCACCTTGACTTCACTTATTTTATACTTGAGGATAAACTAAGTTATTGGAATGGGTTTTTCTCCTATAGGCTGACTTTCTAGGAAGAAAAGGTACATTATGCTCAATGTGGTAGCACTCTTCATAGTTGTTTTAAAAGACACATTTTTCCTTTTCTGTGCAAACACCAATAAAAATACTTGAGTATAATGAAACCAAAGATCACACTTAAGAAAAGAGTGAGCCAACATCACTAGAAGAAACCTTTTGATTCAATTTCTTTTGCTATCGCTGTTTTGATGGACAGGTTTCTACCAAAGCCATATGAAGATGTCTGTAAGAGCTAAGGAATTTTCCTAAATGTGAAAAGAAGGGGAAGTACAACATATACTACAGATCTTTCAACCCAAGTTTTATATTGCCTCACTACACTTAGTTAATAGCAAATTTTTAACTGCCTGGGGAAGTGATTTTTGCCTAAAGGAAGCACGTGTGTTTTGTTCCTCTAGATACAATATCAGTTAAAAGAAAATCTTTTTTTATTTTTTTTTCCCCTTCCATGCTCGTAACTCTAGATTAATAAAGAAACTTGTTTTCCAGTTGAGTTTTAAAGGAATTTAATGGGTGGAAACGTAAACATTGKCAAGAGATCATAGAGTTGATATCCTCTGTGTTCCATATATTCAAATGATTTAGAAACAAGTTTCCTTTTCTGAGTTTTGGTGTTTTGAAATGTTTTTAAAATTTTTGGTTTATAGAATGTAGCTAACATTAATAACATTGGTTTTAAATATCAGCTTCAGTGGCTAATGCTGGTCAGAGACCCCTCAGTCGTGGGGCTTCTGTTACCTACTGTCCTGAGCGATTAAATTGGAGTGTGTTCTCCGTCCTTAGGATACTTGAGCAAAACAGATTGCATTGCTAAACTCTGGGAAAAGAAATCAATGTTCCACTTTTACAGATCGCTGCACCCACAACAATGCAATACTTCGGTGTTTGCTGGTTACCTTGAAATGACATTTAACACAAGCTAGATTGAGGTAAAAGCTAATGCAGGGATTTATTTAGACAATTGTAATGTCACAGTCAATTTACAAATATTATAAAAAACAGTGAACAAAAATAAATGAAAACTAGTCCAACATGAACTGGAGAGCATCAGTTAATCAAGAGGCAGTGGGCAAAAACTGAACCACAGGAAGTTCCGCCTGAATATGAAGAGGAATTTCTTGACTGTGAGAGTGACAGAGCACTGGAACAGGTTGCCCAGAGAGGTTGTGGAGTCTCTTCAAGGCCCGCCTGGATGCAACCCTGTCTAACAYGCTCTAGGTGACCCTGCTTGAGCAGGGAGGTTGGACTAGATGATCTCCAGAGGTCCCTTCCAACCTTACTGATTCTGTGATTCTGTGAAGGTCATGGTGATGGTAGCTCTGAACTCCTTTCAGTACAAATGTTACCTCATTTCTGCTGAGCTGCTGTGCTAGTATTAATATTGATGTTCTGAGATATCTTGCTTGACAGGGAAAATCTTTGTGCAATGAAGGTACGTGAAGGCGATAGCATGGGTTTTCTTTGAATGTGCACACAGCCTTTGACATGGTGGAGAACAGTGACCACTGGTATGTGGTAGTATTAACAGTTTTAAAGCATAGTAGAAAGAAAGAAAGAAACGCTGGTATGAGGGATCCTAATACAGTAGTACTTCTCAGGGCTGAACTTTTGTCTTTGACATCTAAATTTTGTTCCTGAAAGAGCTTAACTTTTTCAAAAGTGGACTCAAATGGTATATATGTCCATGTATTCAGATTATGAAAACTGCATGAGATAACAAATTACTAGTTATGTAGGGAAAAAAAAAAGAAGAGAAAAAAAAGGTGGTCTTAATACTTCGTATTGTCAAAAACCCAGTTATATGGTAAAGCAGGGAGCAGGTTACAATCAGGTAACTTTTTACATGGAATTTTGCCATGCTCATGTCATGCTGGATGAAATTGAGATAATATATATTTTAGTGACCTCTCATCTGGTAGATGTCATTTGTTACTTGCCTTTATAATTCAAGACTTGACTGCTTGGAAGCATCTGTATAAGTGTACCATAAACCATAAGAAATAGAAGACTGATAGGAGATTTGAAGTCTTCTTTGTTCATTCCAAAAGTGAAATGTGCTCTGGAAAAGCTGCCTTATTTTCTAAAATAATTCAGATACATAATTATGTTAGATAAGTAGAAAAATGCTTTCAGTTGTCAACTATGAGTCTAAAGCTTGACATAGAGCAGGGTAAGAATCTTTGGCTCCTTCCGAGGAGTCTTTTTCTATCAAGGTATGTCTTCGCACAACAATTTAAAATTCTTAAAGCTGTTTAGGTGCTATGATTAACACTGATCAACAACAAAGGAAAAAAAAACCTAAAACAAACAAAAGCGATCAGAGAAGATGCAGGAAGAACAGGAGCAGGTTGTCCAGACAGGTTGTTGAATCACCACTTGATGGAGATTGGACAAAGTTCAGAGCAACGTGCTCACATACGTGCTAGTTAGCTCTGCTTGTAGTAAGAAGTTGAACTGGATGACCTCTAGAGGTCCTTTGTAACCCACTTTTTCTGTTTCTAAACCAAACAGCTCGGATCATGAGACCTGCTTCTGTTTGAGTCTTAAAGGCTACTTGCAAAAATGGAAGTGTATTAACTTCAATTGATCATTAAATGACAGTAATGTAGAAAATGAATATTTGAGAAAAGCTGTGTCCAGCTCTTCTAGGTTGCAAGACCTTTCTGACCAAACTGTTGCTACTAGATAATTTCTGCAAGATTTTCAAAATTGTAAAGAGCCTTTAGAGAAATGTTGCTTTTGTTCTGAAGTTCATATGAAAACTGTTTTCCTAGTAACTTTCAACCCACTGGCCAAACTGAGTCAAATGTGACAGAAGAGTGGAGCTTTCAAGGAAAATTGAGTTTATGTGCCTTGGGTATGTTGATGGTTGAGTAAAGGAGGGGGTGATATCTCAGTGTACACCCTGAAGAAAGGCAGCACACTGTTACACACCTTGTTCAGCAGCAGCCAGCTGCATGTTCAGCAGCATGATGTCTTATATATGGTAGTCATCATAATCCAGGGCTGTTGCAGCGAGAAAGGGGAAATACGGCGAATGTTGCTCTCAGGCTCTTATAAAACATGAGTTTTAATTATGCTACACGTGGAACAGTTTCTTAAAAAGAAAAGAACCCCAGGAAGCTATTCTTGATCCTCATTTGGGCATTTCAGGAAGATCTCTAAAGTTTTTATTTTGCTACAGAATAAGTAGTTAGTTTGAAGGTAATTCAGTGAACTTGTGTTAAGAAGATTGTAAGAAACTGACCTGGTCTTTACAATTTGAAGATGAAATCTCCATAGGTTATCCTGTGTATTTTGATATTCTTGAGTCTGCTGGTCTTGTGTTTGAATCGTTTTGCCTTTGCAGTTTATATATTGGAGTACTGTTCTGATGAAATCATTGACTACCACATCTTTTTGTTGTTGTTGTTGTTTTACTACTATTTAACTCTGAATTAGCACAACAAAAAGGAATAGAAAGCATATATTAGTTACTAATTAATCATAAAACTTTAGCTGTAGTATTTTGATTAACTTTTTTCTAGTGATGATAATCTCCAAAACTGTACATGTAAGTCTAATTATTACAGGTTTGCTGAAGTCCTTTTGCAAATGTAAACTTTGCACTGGTGAGAAGGTGTATTCATAGTCTTGGTTAACATTGTAGATCAGTTTTAAAGTATGAGGCAAGATACAGAGAAAGACTTACTAAGTGCTTAGGTGTATATGTGGAATTAGACACCCAAACTTGTACTTTGTGAAATAACTTGTTAGTAGTTGTTGTCCTGCAGTTTATTTCTCTGATCAGCTCAGTGATGAGAGTCCTCAGAAGGGTAATAGGAGGACTTTGTGTAGATTGGCAGATTGTTCTTCTCTCTGAGAGAATCTAGAGCTAAGGAAGCTCTTCTTTTTCCAGGAAGGAAAATATTTTAATTGTAATCTATTGGGTAAAATTTACATACAATTGATTTCAGAAGCATAAAGGAAATTATATTTGATATCACGCATGGCAAAACTGAAGCAGATTTCAAAGTGTGATTCTGTTACAAGTGGTGCTTTTCTTAGACCTCTACTTAGATTGAAAATTTGTAATATTAGACTTGATGTACATTCTAAATTTTAAGTTTCAAATTCTATGTTTTGTACTATTTTCATCTATTTAAATATTCAATAAAGTATTACCATGATTTCCAAACTTTTTAACCTTAGAAATTTTGCAGTTAGAAAAATTCTGTAAGTGAACTATAATTAAAGCAAGTGGCACCAAAACAGGAAGTGATGGAGGGTTAGACCCTCTGTCCTGATGATTTTGTCTCTAGCAGTGATAATAGGAGATGCCAGTTAGGAAGAAGATGCATAGCCCAGCCACTGTCTCTGATCTGTCATCGTCATTATTGTAGCATGGTGATCATAGAATGGTAAGGTTGGAAGGGACCTCTGGAGATCATCTAGTCCAACCTCAGTATAGCTCGTATGGGGATTGAATAAACCTGCCTCTTCATCGTGTTCCCTCAGCATCCAAAACTGCGTCTATTTTAAAACGATGACGCTAGTTTCAATGAGGCCATTGTAGTTCAATTTCTTATTTACTAACTGTTCTGCATTCACCTAAACCACCACTTTCACAATTTTGAAATTGTGAAATTTCGTAACTTCTCAGTCCAACTGTCCTGTCTAAATTGAGTTCCAATCCTTTTGTTCTCTCCTCATAAGGCAGCCATTCCGTTTCCATAATCAATTTAGTTGCCTTTTTCTGTATGTTCTGTCTCTGCTAAGCTCTTCTTGAGACCACAGTTTCAGTGCTCAAGATATGGGTGCTTCAAGGTCTTACATAGCAGCAACATCCTGTTCTCTGTCTGGATCCCAACACACTTCTTGATTGTGGCCCGCATTTTGGTGGATTTTTTGGGGTTGCTGCTGCATACTGAGCCAATGATGTCAGAGAACTGTCACTGACTAACTCCAAGGTCTCTCCTGAGCTGTCACTGCCAGTTTGAACCTCAGCATTATGAAGGCATGATTTAAATTATTTTTTCTCAGTGCACTGCTCCATATCTATGTTGAAACTGCTTTTTTCCCCCCTTAGTCAGTTTTATATACGTGTGTGTTGTTTGTTTGTTTGTTTAAGTGTTCTGGAGCTCTTGACTGTTAGCATGGCATTTGAGAATGTATACCAATAAGACAGGGTGTACAATTTGGGCATAGTTTTTTCAGTAAGATATTTGCAATCTGTTCTGATTTTTTTTTTTTAGTAATTAACTGAAGAGAAGATTCTCTTACGATTCTCTATGTGAGAGTTCTTACAAATTTTGAAAGAAAGGTGGTATTTCTTGCTTCAAATTCTTACTTGATTTATGGGATGCCAAAAAAGATACAAGGAAGGGGGATGAAAACTAAGATTTATAAAATCAGTTGAAGTGAAACAGTCTTACAGAACAATACATTCTGTATTTGTAGTCATTGCCTTTCTCCTGATTTCAGTAACCCATAGCAAATGCTCTAAGGGAAACTTCAAACTGAAACATGAGTCCTATAGAAGTCATGCAGTGATATGGTGGCTTGTGCATTCAGAAGAGACTTTTCCTTGGAAATTTTTCTTCCTTCTCAGATGGAAATGAGTTATTCTTTCTCCCTCTTCACTTTCCCTTTTTTGTCCTCTTTCCCCTTCCCTCTTCCCACCTTTTGCAATGATGCCTTTCATGACCTTCTAAAGTTCTAGTTGACTGCAACATGCCTGCTTTATTGTCTGAGATTGCATCCTTTTATTCTTGGCTCATAATAATGTCTTTAACCCTGTTACTTTATTTTTGTATGATGCATCTCTACGTCTTGTTGGAAAAAATTACATTTACATTTTAGCTTATTAAATCTGGCTGTTTATTGATATGCATATAGCTTTTCAGCCTGTTGATATTTTTGAGTTACATATCTGTAATACTTTAAGACATCACCAAATCAATGTGATTGTAATATTCTCTACAGTGATCTAGCCAAAGCTCTTGCTAAATTGAGCTCAGCAGGAATAAGTCCAGTGACCTCATAAATAGTGGAAATGATTGCAAATCAGAATTCATATATGTTCCTGTCTCAGTGGGTAACTATATCCCCCACAAAGGAAGCAATCATCTCTTTCAAATTTCTGTTTGCCCTTTTGCTCAGATATGTTTGAAGATAATACAGAGAGGGAGATCTTGCAGTGTCTCTCTGGTGAAACTGTTTCTTGAAATGTAATGCCCTGTATCTGGCAGTGCTACTTAGGGATGCATATTTCAAACATTACACCTAGTGCAAAGTGTTTGGGATATGCCCCCAAACAGTGGAGTTTAGTAGCTGGGTTTGACTATCTTTAGCATTTGTACTTAGTATTTGCATATTTCTTTCAGTATCGTTCTATATGGTTCCCATCATTTGAGAGGGGATTGATATTTCTTTGCTAGTCTGCTGCACATTGGAAATAAGTACTCTTCTAATATTAATAAAACACATACCAAAATTTCTTACTTCAGCTTCTATTCACTTACTTCATGAGGCTTGTCAGATAGGATTCCAGTTCTTAGTATTCTCTTCTGCTTGTTCTCAATGAAAAGCTAGTTAGGTGTAAGTTGCTTTCATGATTAGAGATTCACTAAGCTGCTTCTTTATAAACATAAGAATAGAGATAATGTATAGTCTGGAATCATGACTGCATTAGTAGACAGTGATAAATCCTTAGGTAGAGCGTGTAAGAGGTGATTTGCCTAGTATACTTTCTCTCCTTTTGACATTGATTTTGGAGCTTCCTGAGGAAAAAAATGCACCTGTATTTTCATACACACTGTCAACTTTGTAAGAGCAAGAAAAAATCTGACATGATAGGGAAAATATTTTTAAAGGATATGTGTTTGCACTATTTTACAAACAGATATTCATGTTAGTTTTCCATAAACACAGAAGGATGATGGTTTTTAAATGCTGGACAATACTAAAATAAATAAAAAAAAAAATCATAGAATTATTCAGGTTGGAAGGGACTTTTGGAGGTAATCCTGTCCAACCTTGTACTCAAAGCAGGGTCAAGACTAGCTCGCTTATTGTCATTTGCAAACTTGATGAGGGATCTTTCCCCCCCCCCCCTTGCAGGTCATCAGTAAAAATGCTTACTGGAGTGTGTTCCAGATTAGACCCCCAAGGAACATCACTTTAGTGTTTCCTTTGCAGTATTTCAAATACGAAAGTATCTTTTTCTTTGATGGACTTGTTGGTTTGTTTCTTTCACTGCATTTTCTTACCCCAGAAAGGAGAAAAAGCTGTTTGGTGTGCTTTATTTTGTGTGCATCTATCGTAGACTCACCTGCACTTAGTGAACATAGTTGCAGAGATAGCAACCATTTAACTATATAATACATTCAAGCTGCCCATCTTGCTCGAACCAAGAATTGATGTAGTTCACTCTATCCCAATAGTTAATGGCTGAATCTACAGTGATACTAGATCATCTACCTAGAAGAGCAGAGTAATTTTCAAGATCAGATTTGATACTGAATAAAAACTTCAGAGTGAAAGATGAAGACCAACTCTATGGTTACGTGGAAGAAATGTATACTACATTAAATAAACTGTGCAATTGTTTAGATTCTTGATCAGCTGTAAATACTACTATGTTCAGCACTGGAGATGTCTACCTTATTGAGTTAATTCTTGCATGTCCTCTTGGCAGGAAAGAAGCATTGTTGGAAGAACAATCAGGCCAGGTCAGCCCTGCTTTCTGATGATCTTGAACTTACTTATGTCCTCTAGTTTAAATAATCAAAGATGGACATCCAAATAAGATATCTACAACTAGATTAACTTTTTAAAATTTATTTTTATATGCATGTCTACAAGTATAATGCATCTATAAAATACATATTACATGTATATTTACAAGCATATTAATGCTTGTAAAAGAGATTGGATTCATATTCTTTAGGTAAAAGCATAAATCCTTTATTTTGCCAGAATATTGTGGGAATGAAGCAGAGACTTGAAAATAGACTTCAGTCCTGGGATAGGAAGGACTTTATGAATAAGATGATTTACATTCTTGGTGTCAGTATTTGTCCAATATTAAGTGAAACAGTTGTTTAATAAAAGCTAACTTAAATCACCGTATTTCTACTCCCTGGGGTAGATTTTTTTTAAAGGGTGAGATGCTGATAGTCATTATCAAATCCCATATGTGGTCCCTCAATATTGTATGACCGTTTCATAAAAAGTAAAGTGTTTATTCTAGATTATAGTTTCAAAAATACAAGCAAGTCTGGCTAGAGTACCAGGATAATCAGGAGGATAATAATTTGTTAGGAAGTTCTCTAGAATATCCTATGAAAATGGAGGAAATTGCCTGTTTTCTGTTTATGGAGGTACTTATACTTCTTAAWTCATTGCTGTTAAATTTCTTAAATTATTGCTTGGTGTTTTTCCCTAGGCTGGGATAGACTTTTTTTCTGTTGTTGTTGTTTTGGCTTAACCTCCCCAAAGGCACTGTTGTAAGATGTCAGTTCTTCACAAAATAAATGATAAGCTGGCCACTATGCAACGATATTTTGTAGCTGATGTTGGATTTAGAAAATCCTTCATACCGAATCCAAACAAATCATGCCAGATTTCTTTAGAGAAACTTGGACTTCTCTGTCTGGGTCTTGTTTTTTCACTTTAGTCCTAAATACTATAGAAAAATGAAAATACACCAGTAGTATGTTTTGCAGTAATGAAAACAGAGAAATGACTTTCAATTCTCATCTCTGTTTTTATAGTGTGTTCTCCAGGGCTTACTTTTCATTCTATACCAGGATGAATTGGTATGAATTCCTTAATTTTGATTATTTTAATGAAATATTACACTGATATGATTACAACTTAGGTGAGAACATACCTGGCCCATGATGCATTATTCCCACTAACCAGGTTGTTTGATTCTCTTGGAGGGGGAAAATAGTTTTCATAAGTCTCCACAAAGTGGAAAGTAATAACAATGAAAAGAGTGTTAAAAGTTTCCAGTCATCTCTGCTATTTTTAGAAAAGTGAATATGTCTACTGGTGTCACCACTGTTTATCTGCTCTCCAGCTGATATGTAGGTATTTGTGGATGTAGAACAATGTGTTATCATTAGTATCGGACTGTGCTATTATTTGAGGTAGTACAACATGGAAACCTGAAAAAAGTCTCTACATTTCACTCCTGGAGCCATCCATTGAATTAGCTTCTGTTGAATACAGCACAATAGCCCTTACTGGAGAAAAATATTTGTTTTCAGCTTTTCAATGTACCTTATCTCACATTTCAATTGTCATTATTTGATACTGGCAATCCATGTGCTTACCCTTGGAGAAATGATGGAAGGATTCAGTATATCGTGATACAGATTTGATCTGTTCAAGCAACATAGTTAAAAATTCCATTGAATCTTTATCAGAACAACAAAGCCTCAATTACTCAGACTATCAATAAGTCTCATTTGGAAAGGGCTAGGGCATCTGCTGATTATTGCTGCACTTGGGTGATTTGGGAAAATGTTAGCTGGTTCCAGTTACATAGAAGAAGAATTCTTCTGCATATATTTTTTTTAATGGACTGCTATCTGCCTCTCTGAATAGCATTTGTGGGAGTGTAGCAATGGCTTTGCCCTGATCCCCATCCCCTCAAAATGCTATGCATACCTATATAATACATACGTAATACTCATCTGGGTGCCTGCATCTCTGTCCTGTCCTCTTTCTTTCTGAGTTAACAACTGTAGCTACAGTAATCGTGTGTTGCGGTGTCCCCCTTCCCCTGCTGGAGGTGAAATAAACTGTCAGGGTTTACAGGGTAATGCCTTTTCTTGGCCTAGCCTGCTTGACAGGTTTCAAGCAGCCTCTGTTTCCGGAGGCTGCTTTTCTCTTCAAAGARAGAGAAGACCAGTTTTAACTTACGTGTTTTTTAATTTCTGCAAAGAACGTGCTGTTTCTCTATGTAGTACTTGGTTCATGTGCTGAGATGTGAAAAATGAGGAGCCTGTAAAATGTTTTGTCAGTGCATATGTGAAGCACAATTTCAGTTAGTATATCCTCTGACTCCTTTTGCATCAGTGTAAATAATTCTCACACTTCGGTGAAAACAACAGGCAGACTTCAACAAAGCTTAAAACTACTATTTTGTCCAAACCCCACCAAACTCGGACTAAAATGTATAGATAAAACTTAGTTCATTTGTATTTTAAAAAACACCCTTTCTTTGTTGTCATGGACACAAATGGCTGATTTTTCTGCTTTGCATTTCTTTTGTAATGGGTACAGCGTGCTTCCGACTTCTCATTGGTATGGAAACTGAAGACGCATAACTCATTATGATGTGATGCCCCAAAATGTTAAACAGTGGGAAACTTTCTTGCTTTACAATCCATTAGAAACAAGCGGAATGAAAGAACTTTGTGTCTCTGCCATTTACATGCTGCAAAGAAGCTTTACAACAATCCTTCCTTTAAAACATGGAACAGTTGCATTAGCAATTCAGTGAAGATATCCCTGTAGTTACAAGCCATCAGCACCATTTTTTCTTTCTTTCTTTTTTTTTGATAATATCTCCATTCTTTGTCACAAACTAAGAATGCTAATTTTGTTCTCTGTAAGAAAAGCTACTCACCAAGAATCCTCTGAAGAAGAGCATTCCACAGGGTGTACACAACACTACATATATATTTGAAACTTTATGTGTATAGTACTATTATTATAAGTATGAATCTACACAGAGGTTTAGAATATTAAAATAATCTTTGATGTATTTCAGTGTGTATAGTGTACTTGCACAAAAATGTGTAAACTGCTGTATTATTTCTATTTAAATGCTGT
This sequence comes from Rhea americana, assembly GCF_003343005.1. NCBI lineage: Eukaryota > Metazoa > Chordata > Aves > Rheiformes > Rheidae > Rhea > Rhea americana. Next base: position 616,905 of record NW_028186459.1, on the reverse strand, counting down.
AGCTGTACATTTTGAGAAGCTTTCTGAGTTTCTGAAAAATGACCGTTTCAAACTTCATGCCTGCTTTTTATAAAAGTGTTGAGGCCATATCATCTTTTTCAGATTAATTAAAATGATCATTTGCTAAACATGTATGTTTCCCCTTATAGAAATACCTCAATGGGGTCAGAAAATACCAAGGTATGCACAAGCCCATTTTTTTTCCCCCATTCTTCTTCACTATTGAAAAAGGATAGCATGATACGAAGAAAAGACAACTGATTGATTTGGAGGTTTCCATATATGCTGTTTTGATTGTGCGTATTTGTAGCAATATAATTTGAATCCGTGCTTAAGGAACACTTTGGCTCTAGTATTGCTAATCTTGTGTTCTCCATGGCAGGTGGAAACTGGGGAAGGAATGTAGTTTAAGTATTGAGCAGTGGTTTTGAAATGATTGAGTGGTTTCTTCTTAAAACATAAGTTGGGGGAAGTTGTTTAAATGAAGTAGCTGAACAAATTCCAATCTTACTATGTACTTAGAGCTGTTAACTTCACACAAGAGTGAAAGAAAGTGAAATCTGCCCTTTTTATACATAGTTCAGCTCACATACAGACTTGTTTAGTTGTACTTATTTCAGTAGCTTTTCTGGCACTTCGAGTAGCCAGAGAACATGAATACTGTGACACCAACTGAAGCCCATACTTTTAAGTAGGTAGGTATGTTTAAGGTATTTATTGTTCTACGTTGGCTTTAGACATATTTAGAATCTGTAAGTCAAACTTGAGAATGGATGTAATCTCTCTACTGGCATCTTGCACAGTGTCCATATAAAATACAGCTAAATCTGAATGCTCCAAAGTCAATATTATCTATGCTAAGTAGCCTGTTCTTTGGCGATATGGTAGCTCCTGTTACGTATACTAGTGAAAATCTATTGGCCAGAAGACCTGGGAACACTCTGTGTTTCTATAAATTGATTTTTTTTTTTGAATTAGAGGTATTTTTGGACCATACTTTTTTTTTTTTTTTTTTTTTTTTTTTCTTCAGGAGATGGTGACCTCCAGTGGTGGTAGTCATTTGAAATCAGATTTCAAAAACAAGAAAAACATTCTATAGATATTTCTCTAGCTAAGCTGCAGCCTATTACTACGTTAAAATAATGTTGAATAAAGAAAGTATTATTGCTTCAAACTAGACAAGACTGACTGTGAACTATAATGTCAAACTCACAGCATAGTATAAAGGATGATTGGATTTCCAAATCATGGCTTTTCAGAAGCATGCAATAGAGCAACCACTAAAAGTCTAATACTCGTAGAACTCTTGGAAAATGGAACAGGTCTCTAGTAGTGAAATGGCCCAAGCAAATAAATTTTGRAAGCTGCAGCTTTCAGAGACAGAAACAAGCACAAATAGTGGTGGTGTGAGAGGGAGCACTACAAGGTGCTTCTCCAATTTAGACAGCAGAGGTAAACCAAGAGCAGAATATACAGCGGCACAGAAAAGCAATGCACATCAGCCTGGCTAGTATTGAACATCTAGGAGGCAATAAATCACTGGCTGGTGAGCTGCTGCTGGGAAGGAAAGAGGTAGCAAAGCAGAGTTAGAGAAGAAGCTCTAAGGATGAGCCATGAAGAGGCACTGAATTGTAGAAGTATGTCGCAAATGGAAGAAAAATGAAAGGTATGCATAACCTAAAACACAAGCTATGTTTCTCATCAGATTAAATGGGCACTACACCTGAGGTTGCACCCTTTTTCTGTCTCTTGTTCTTTCTACTGCACCACTGTTACAATTCAGAGAAGCATTTGTATAAATTTGCTTATTAGCGTGCCATTTACTAAAAGCACAATCCCTGTTCTGTCTTTGCTTTGCTGTTTAGTTAATGCACTCAATTTAGTAAGGTGTGTATGTTTGGACAATAGCATTTCTTTTTAAATTTTTGTTATTTAGTAAAGTGATCTTCCTTTATGCTTGTGAAGTTGGGAACGGCTTGAAAGAGTTTCACAACCATGTAATGGAATAGTAAGAAAGGTTTATTTAAAACTATAAATTTGTTTACATTTCTAGGCATAAGATAGCTTATTAAAATTTTATTTTCAAGGTGTTCATCTTAAAAGCTGCCTGTTGTTCTTTCCCTTTTGCTCATCTAACTCTCCTGTATTTCTTTCTTCCTCATTACCAAATAATTTAGGATGTGGTTCAATCCATTTTGTATTTCATCATTCCTGATCTGTGTTGGAGACCACATTATGTGCAACATAAAATGGTGTTACTGGTATATTTTATGGTTGTCCACAAAAGTTCTGTGAAATGTTAATTGCAAACTAGTTATTAATGGAAAAGATGTATACTTTTGTAGAGATAACCGATAATTTGATACTTTTAACCCTAGAGGGTACATTTCTTTAAATATATGTACTAACCTGTACTACTTGGGGGGGGGGGGAGGGAAATCCTACTACTTAAAACATATAGTGTTCCATAGCTTTGCAGTATCAGTATTTAGATGAAGTAAATCTTTATACAGACAAAATGGTTTAAGTCATGGGTCTGCAGTCAAAATACCACTTTCCTGTTTTCTCTCTTTCCTATGTTGGGTTATAATACTTCTACTTGTATGAAAATGTTAGAGCATATTATCTGTGTATGTACTTAATCTATATTACATGTTAAGATTAGCTGGGGGAAAAACATGCTAAAATATGTATGCTTAAATAAAGTGATTTGGATTAATAGTTCAGACTTCAAGAAAATTTCTGACCATGCAGCTATCACTTTCTTATTGGATAGCTCAGATAGAGAAGAATGCATTGCAAGATAAGATAAGAGATCCTCACTCCTGGACTGCATTGCAAGTCTTTTTCTAAGAGGTTCACTTCTGCAGTTGGAAGAAAGCATCAGTTGTGCGGTTGTTCTTTTGTTATATCAGCTGTGGCAGGTGTGCATTCTGCAGCTTTTAATATCCAGCACAGACTGGGTGCACTTACTAGTTAGCCTGATTTTTACTGAAGAAGAGATAAAAAGCTGATAGCAGTTTGCTAACTCACTGGTGTCTTTCAGCTCCTTGATCATTTTGTTGATTCCTGCCTGTCCTCTGTTGGTCTGTCTTTGGTGCTCTTCACTATGGTAGGTAGCATCCATATTTTATCTGCTTCAGGTTGGTCTGTTTGAAGTAGACTAAAGTGGTCTATGGTGCTCTTCACTATGGTAGGTAGCATCCATATTTTATCTGCTTCAGGTTGGTCTGTTTGAAGTAGACTAAAGTGATCTACGTTCCTCTCAGGTGACGTTGCAGTACAGTGATCAGGAGAAGAATGTGATGGTTGCTGACAGTGATATTCAAAGCAGATATCCTAATAGACTTTGTTCAGGATTTTTTAAAGCACCCAGCCCAGAATATTACTTATTAATGGCAGCCACCATTGGATGTTTGTTTTCCCTGAAAGCACCTGTTTTCTTACTCAGTTGCAAATAGACTGTAGCTGTTCTGGATAGATAACAGCACTTCCTCTTCAGAAAAAAAAGAAGTGTTTATAAACAACACAGCTGCCACATTAGGTAGTTTGGAGATAGAGCAATTCAAACAGTTGTTTTCAGGCACCGTTTCCAATGCTACATCGTTACACATTGTAGAGGCCCTGAATAATAGAGTTTCTTTCCTGATAGCCTCAAAGTGCACTTTAGAGTTTATAAATTATATATTCAACTGCTCTGTGGTCCTTCAATAGCATTCAGATGCCCCAAAGGAATTAAGACTCTAGCCATGTGGTCTAGGTGAGAATGTCCAGCATTAAGGGTGAGTCACAATGTTTATTAGCTGTCCTCAGCGCCATTAATAGTGGCACTTCTGAATAATAAGTATGTGGAGAGAAGAGCTGTGTCAGCATTCTGCTCTCCTCTGCTGTTACTTATTGGTCCAGATCATCAGGGAGCCTATGCTGCTGCTTCATCTTTGACTTCAAGATCAAGTACTTAGAGCAGGCTTCCGGAAACAGTCGTCTTTGTGTGCACACAGCGAGTGCAAGGTAAAGGAAAATATCCCTTCAGTGGCTGCAAAATACCCACCATTCTGCAGCATGGGAGCCTTGTGGTCTGGTGAGCACTAGGGAAGATGCTTTGTCATGGACTGTAAGTCAGTATTTTGATGGGTCTAGTAATTTAGTATGCGATTGCCTAGTAAGCATTTTAGAGTCATTTAAATTTATTGTGAGCAAAAAATCTTTCATTTGCCTCTTCAAAGCATGTGAGTGAGTAAAGGGCTGAGATAAGTTGGGTTTTTTGTTTTTTTTTTGTTTTTTTTTTTTTGTTTTTTTTTGTTTTTTTTTTTGCTTTTGTTGGACAAGGAGGACCTCTCCATTTAATTCTTTCTGTTTTTCCTCCTGATGGGTTTACTCGTCAATAGGTTTGTCTGGCTTAGATGCTTCAGTGCGAAACCTACAGTAATGCAATAATAGGAATATAATAGGTTTTCTTTATTTGGATCTTGATCTCAATTGAATATGCCTAAGAGGGAGACTGTCACATGTATCTTGTCTGAAATAGCAGTTTCCTTGTGTGCCTAAAATGTGGGAGCTGAAGAGCAGCAAAGTTAATGCTGATACACGCATCATTTCTCCACTGTTCCCCCATCTCCCACATGGCACATTACCACTTGTCACAAACCAAACATCGTCATGCGGTGGGCGTTCTTCTTTCATTCTTTCTTCTCTTTCTACCTCTACCAGTGTTTACTCAGACATATAGCTTTTGCAAGTCTCAAAATCAACTCATTTGGTACTTTATTTCCTTGAGATGTGAGCAAGACCAGAGTGGAGTTTGTTCTTGTAGGTAGTAGAACCGAGTGCTCATGGTGCATGGCCTTTTAGATACCAAATATGTGAAAGAACATTAGACCTCAGAAAAGGATGTATGGGCTTTAATAGCCATAGGATTTTTAGTTCCTACTTTGATCAAGAGCACAGTCCTTCAGATGGTAATTTAAAAAAGGAGCCAGATTACCTTCAGAGTATTAATGGGATTTTCTTTTTGTTCTGTTGTTCTTGGTTTTCTACATGTTCTACGTGCTGAGTACTACCCTTCAGTGTATGGACTGGATACAAAGGCTGCTGGGAACATAGTTTTATTGAATATGCATGATAATTGGAATCTGACCTGCAGGTTAAGTATCATGAGTCAGATTGATTGTCAATTTTTCAAAAATCCTAGCAGGAAAACAAACAAACAAAACCCTCCTTTCTGTTCCCTTTCTAGTGGACTTTGTTCTGTTCATGCCTACATGCTTTTCAGCCATGGTCTGCTCTGCTCTGCAGTATCATTTTTGGATTAGCTGGGAACTAGTGCTGGTTAGGATTGTTCAAAGTTTTGCTGTATCACACTTGTTTTTTTTTGAATTTCCAGGAAACTGTTCTTCTTCCCAGCCACAATGTGATGGTCGTTCTTTGAAATGATGTCATTTTATATTTGATTTTGTCTTTTCCTGATGCAGGGATTGCCTTAGGAATAAACTTGTGATCTGTACCAAAGTTGAGTTGTTCGTGAATTTGAAAGCCTGGTGCTTTTTGTAAGTCGTGTGGGAAACTGCTTTATACAAACAGCTCTTAATCTTCCTGATTGGCATCACTCCTATAGGCAAGGTGGGGGAATGTGACTCAAGATTTACAGAACGCTCTGAAATATATTTTCTAGCTTTTGTGATGCAGCAAATGTCTCCCTTTCATGCCCTGAAATGCTATACGTGAAACTTTCTATCAGATGTTCATACTATTGACATTTCTTAGGTCTACTGAGCAATTGTAATAAGGGAAAGCTGTGCAAAGCCAGGACTGTACCAGTTATGGTGTACTATAAGTGCTAATCAGGTTTCAAGAAGAGAGTCTTATAAGGGGAGAGAAACAACTAGAGAAGTTATCCCAGATCTGTCCCGATTTTTTGCATCTTTACAGGTAAATCTTTTAATGCCAAGTTACTGAATCTGCTTGCTAAAGAAATTCATTTCTCTCTTCTTTCCCTTTTTTTAAGAATACTTACAATAGAATGCTATTTAAATGGAAGAAAAGGCATTTCATGAGTGACCATTGAAACATGATTTGTGTTTAAATGGGAAAATGCAGAATTTTATGTGTAATAAAATTTAAGTTGATCATTCTGATTTGTATAAGTAGTTTTATGAGAAATTTTTCTTCTGCTATGATGATCAGTTTGAGGCTCCTCAGGAAATTTGGTTTTCATATAAGCTGAAGTTTGCTTTTGTAACTATAAATTGTAGAGCTGTCTTGTGGTAGCTTGCGTTTTGTAGATCAAGTGTGGTTGAACTTAGACTGTCCCTTTCAGTCAGATCAGATAGTCCAACCATATGGGCTTATTTCCAGATCATTTTTAAAAGTTCATGTAAGTATTTTTCAAAAGAGCAAAAGGAAGCAGATAAAAATAAAGATTTTAATATTATTAAAAACAAGTGGAGCAGTTATTCTTAACTTTCAACCTGTCTTCATCATTTTCTGTAGGACTTGACAACTCTGATCCTTGACTCTGAAATAAATGGCTTCTAGCCAAAATGATCTCTGATCAAATCCAGTTTTAATAGTTACGAAGAACAACTGCTATAGGTACTGAGATGTTCTGTATGTAGACACGTCAGCAGTCTTGAAGTACACAGTTCTAAATAAAGCCTATGAAATGAAATCATTTTGTTGTGTATAGTTAAGTGACATACATACCTTGGCCTTTCTGCAGTGGCCTTTCTAGTTTTGCTGATGTTTTAATGCATGACTGTTTTCTAGTGCCCACTTCTGGGACAGAATTGTGATCTCTTCACCCTCTTGGACCTGTCTTTGAAGCTGTCTTTTAAGGAGGTAGCAGTTGCTGTGCTGCAGGCCAGTCACCACCGTCTTTTCCCAGTGATGTCCTGTGAAGGAATTTGTGGTAATTAGGTTCACGGCTGAATAAATCCATCACTTGTGCTTTGTGTAGTGTAGTGTGTGCTAAAGGTATGGATAAAGCTAAAACCAGTACAGCTCTTGAATTTGAAATGCAGAAATTTCTTTAACAGCTGTATGAAATATGCTTCAGTTTAAGTTTTGAATGCATTAAACTGCTGAATTAAGTCCTAAAATAAAAGTTAAATGCACCTTGTCCAAAAGATTTTAGTAATTTAATTTATTTACTATAGAGTCCTCATATATTATGCTGTCAAGGCCAGACTTTAACAAATGGGAAAATTTTCTGCAAATTTTTATCCCATTTCTGTTCTTCCTGTAGGATCAGGTATGTCTGTGCAAAGCCATAAAAGTATAACTAGTTGGAATGGTGGATTTTATACTGCATAGTATTGGTGTAAATTACTCCACAAAGTGCATAGCAATGAGGACTTCAGGCTTCTATTTTTTTTGTTTATTTTCTTTGTTTCTGAGCAAGAGAGATACCGTTTTCAGCCTTTTTCACTGATTAATATACAAAGGACACAATAACTTCTTATCACTTTTTTGTTAGCTATTTCTGTTATTTTACTGGTTATATATTTTTATTAGTTATTATTTTATTATAGAGTAGTGGTTTTATCACAGGCTTTCTCTTATTTTCATTCTTTGTTACCTTTGATATTTGTGAACTGTTGTATGGAGTGTGATTAGACACAATTCATGCACTGAAACATGTTGCAGAGATGTCCAAGAATCACTGTTAATGGCATTAAAGTTATTCTGATAGAAGCAGCATTCACTTTATAAGTTCCTTACAGAGAGAGCATGAAGGCATAGGCTGCCTAATAACTCTTGTTCTTGAGGCTTTCTGTCCTGGGAATCTTAGTTAACATAAAGAGTAGGAATGCAAAATCAAATAAAACAACAGGTAATGGGAGCAGGGAGAAGGAATGGAGAGGCTGGGTTGTTCCTAGGAGAGGAAGAGCTGGATAGTTTTTCAGCCTCTTGAGAAAGTGAGTTTCTCGTTACAACCTCTGCCTGACTGTTTCTGAAGAAGGTATCTGGATGGAGCCCCTTGATCTCTGTCAGGGCGGAAATGGTTTATGTTGAAATCTTCATTGAAATTTTTTGTATGTAGAATCTAAGAGCTATGCTTAGATCTGTAGTAGACTTCTCTGCTCAGTCTTTAGTTGTAGACTGTTCACAATATCTGATAACCATCTGTGTTAGTATATTTTGCATATACGTTCCCCAGGGTGCAGAGTTACTGAGGCTGGATCATGCTAAAATGAATACTAAGAATASAAATCCTGTCATCTAAGAGTGTCATCTCTGCAGCCTGTTAACAGTGAGCAGCTATTGCAGCCATATATAGGTCTTTTCCCATTAAAATAATGTACGCTTTTTACTAGAACTGATACCTGGAAATCAAATCCCTACTGAGAAGTAAAAATCATTTAATTGAACATAATCTAGATTTATTATATTAACCTCTAAAGCAGATCACAGATGTTCTAGTCAGTGCAAGATTACAGACTACTGAAATATGACACAGGTGGTCTGGCATCTGAGGATGCTTAATTTAAGAAAACTAATTGAAGCATCATGTTTTAAATGACTATTAGATTATTGGCAATTTGTACTAGAGGGAGCCAGTCTTTAGGAGAGAGTGCACTGATGAAATACAATTCCCAGAAGGGGACTTGGGAGCAGAAATTGAAACATTTAGGTGCATAGAACATTTCTGGCTTGCTGCTTTTCTGTTAGAAGAGGCAGGGAATCAGTTGTTTGAGCAGTGCCTGCCCTGGCAGCAGAATAACTCCCACTGTGACTGTAAACACCCATTAGCTTAGAGCACAGGCAGTTATCATTATCTCTATATGAAAGTGTTCCTCTGTGTGTGCGTCCAGAAGCTGTCAATATAAGGTAAGGGATGGTCCCAAAACTGTGATCTGGTCCCCAGAGCTGTGAAGTTGGACTACAGAACATCTTTATAGGTGAAGGTTGGTGTTACTCGGAATGCATCCAGAGTAGATTGACATAGGCACTGGAGATGGTATAGCGTTGCACCTGACCTAAGGAACCTTGCCTGTCACATAGTAATCAGGCTCATGGTTCTGTGTTGGTGCAGCTATGGAGTCCAGAGCTGGCATGGTTAGCTGTAGCTCAGGGGTYTCTGTACCACTCTGCATTAGGTATAGCCTTGACTGTAGTTAGTTGTAACTGCCTCCCTCTTATCCTGTCAATGCTGAGGGTTTTTTAATCACATCAGCCTTCACTGCAGTGAAACAGTAGGTACTTCTCAGTCATTCAACCCATATCACTGGGGTACAACATAAATAACACAATGTTACCCTTGAAAGTGAATGAGGGTATTCAACAGGACATGCTTTTGATCTCACTGAAATGTGTTGAGCCAGAGGAGTTTCAGGTACAGTAACAACTGTCAAATATTATAGATTCTTGACACTGCTTTTTATTTTATAAAATAAAGTGATATGTGGTAAGTTTTAAAAAGTATTTCAAAACTGCAGGAATTTGTAAAGTTGAGTTAGTGCTGGCAGTGCTGATCTCTGTTAAACCCCAACAGTATGTGCAGATACCAATATTTCTTGTGCTGGAGTTTACAGTGCAGAAGAAACGCAGTGTAGGATGGATTGGAAAACGTTGACATCATGTATTCCCATCTGGGCCAAAAGAAGAATTAAAAACACTACAATGGAATTTCCCTGTTGTGGGTTAAACCAAACAAGGCCATTCGGAAATCCACTTCATATTACAGTTAATTGTAAGTTCTTAGGTGAAAAGCTAATAATGTTTTTTATAAAACGTGTCCACTCTTTTTCTTACAGTGCTGCAAGCTAGTTCACCACAGCTCAGGAATGTAATTGGCATATTTGGTCCTTTGGCTGGTGGAGACTTATTGCAGAACTGACAGTAACAGCTTTCAGGGAGAATGGAGCCAGACAACATACACAGCTGTCAGAGCCGGGTAAAGCAGAAGCTGCTTTGACTCTGGGCATTACTGGCCCATCTTTGCAGCCAACAGGGAAGTAACCAAGGGCAAGGCTAACTCTGGTGGTCAAAAAATAGCATTACAAATTCAGACCTCTTTGCCTTTTTATTTTATATTGAAGTAATGCAGAATCATTAGAGGAAAAGAAGATGATGAGAGATGTTATTGAACTGAAATAACTTCTTGCGTACAGAGATATGAGGAAAATTGTTTTCATTCACAGACTGAATTAATTACCTGGAAAATTAAGATTGATTCTGTACCCTGTATTGCTGTGCACAGCCTGTATGTAACTGTACAACAGATTTTATCAAATTGCCATGCAGCATTTACCTTCTAAACCTTTGTATGAAGCCTGGGATCTAGCAGTCACTTTAGTTTGAGAAGCCTTGAGAAAACTTGCTTAGGGCAGAAAAGTCCTCAAAAGACAGGTGACTTGACTGTCTTTATTGAAAATAAGATTATTAGGTTTACTGAGAGAGAGAGTTTGTTACAGTGGGGAGGTATTGTCATGAGAGTCACAAAAAAGAAGTCAAAGAAGGGAAGAGGGGAGAAGTGAAAGGACAGAGAAAATTTGGATCAAGTATTAGAGTGAAGCTACATACCAACACACTGCCTGAAACTGTCACCTGCAGGAGAGCGGTAACAAGATGTTTCTTTGTTTGTACCACTGGTAAGAATGAGTGCTTCTGCAACCCTGGCAAGACAGACTTCCTTGATTATACCGAGCAGCATCTCGAACCTTTTTTTTATATTTACATTAGATACTTTGGTGGTTGTGTATTTCTCCTTTCCAACATCCATCTCTCTCTCTCTCTCTCTCTCTCTCTCTCTCTCTTTTTTTTTTTTTTTAAGGAAGAGACTGCTCTACTGGGATATGTTTATTGTGCTGATTTTTATAGGAATTGAATGGCAGAAAAACCACAACAAACTTTTACTTCACTGAGAGGACTAAGAATCTGTACCTCATGTATTAGACTGTACGGTTGAATCCTCTGGCTGCAGGACTTAGCATTATAATAAATCTTTGTCGGATGTCCTAGTGTCTGGAACACTTACTCAAAAATAGGCAGATCTCAGTTCAAGCTTAGCCTGAGAGGGTTTGAACTCCTGATCTGTTCTCTAAGCTGTTTGGAGGCTATAAGCAGTTCTGAGTGAGGACATACTTTGGCTCCTTTTGAAGCAGCAAAGAATGCCAGAGTCATGGGTTAGAAGTGGCTAGGGAACCTACCTGAAATCGAGAAGTACTGATTTTTGCTTTTTATTCTCTGAGCTATTTATTTGTCCATTTTACCTGAGACAGTAATTGCTATTAAAACAAGGATGTCAGAGGAATTTTAATAGAAAGGTGAAAAAGTAATTTTGTGCACCTGCCTCTAACTAACATGAACGCTTCAGATATGCAAGATAAATATTTTGTTTTGGTTAAAATAGAGTTTGTTGAAATGAAAAATTTCAGGAAAACTATACTCAGTGTTCTGTATTTCCATAGTAACAAAAAAAAAAAATCCATTTCCTTGCTTTTTCTTTTGATTTCTTTGATTTGTCTTTCTTTAGTCTTGCCTTTTCATGGGAGATGAAAGAGGGAAGAGGAAAGCCCACTTGTGTTTTCTATCTCCTGAATGCAAAAAAATTAAATGAACAATGATTTCTATACAGATATATTGAAAGATATTGACCTGATGTTCTGTTAAATGTACCATGGTGCTGCTGTTAGCTTTTGTTGAACTTTGTGTAAAAGAGACAACTATTCAGAAGGCTTCTGTCCTRTCTCACAAGTGGGGATTTTTCTCGGGAACTGAACATAGGGTTAACAGGGTGCTTTTTCATTACAGATGCTGTGTGTCCTTGTAGAGTTTGCCTGGAGCAGTTCTAGCCCTGCCAGCAGTCGTTCGCATCCAGTGTCAGACTCATGATTTATAGGTCTGTTTAAGTGAAGGCTGATCTTACTCTCAACACAACCATTTGTTTCAACTCATTTTCATTTTTAACCACTTCAGAAAGATGTAGTTTTGAAGGAGCAAATGTATGAAGCTTGCTATTGCTGACAATTGTGTTGTTTTCTTCATAAGTGAGAAGTTCTCACTGATCAGACCTAGAGAACTATTTTGTAATATCACAACACAGAATGGAACAATGATCATATTTCCTTGTGTCAAATAGCCATCTCTAGCATTTAAATAGGATTTTTAACAGCAGCTCTTGCTATTCCCTTTTCACAAATCTGAGGCTTGTTCCCAAATGGGAAGCTGGTTTCTTTAAAGGCATGCTGAGATTGGCCCTAGATAATTGGAAGAAGTTGGTTTACTTCTTTTTAGTAGGATAGCAGTATTGAATGCTCTTATTGTCCTTTCCAGAAGACTTTGTATTTGCCAGTTTCCCATTGTTCCAGTCTGGTAATTTGCGAAGATGAAAAATACTGAATAGATGAGTATGATACTAGATTTTAATTGAAGTTATGCATGAACGTGATCATTTAATTGGATGTTACAACTTCCTTTTTTATTTTTGTCTGTTTGTTTGTTTTCTCCTAGTGAATGGTGTGAATTTTTAGATACCTGTAATGGTTTGAAATTCTTCACATTTCTGGCTACTCTGGCACTGTTGGAATTAGAAGAGAGAGAAAACTTTGTATCCAGAGATAAGAATAAACTATTTTAAATTTATGAGAGCAAACTTTGCAAGGGAATACGAGAGTCTGCAGGGATTTTCTTTGTCAGTACTAAAAGCAAGGACTGTCACATTCAGAAGATATTTTACAGGGATAAATTTGTTAAATTTGAATTTTAATGTGATATTTAATATGAGATATTTCTATATGTATACTATGGCAATGTTTCCTTTCTTAATGAATCTAAAATTGTTTTTTCATATACATAGTACAGGATTTTTTTTTCTGTGCAAATTAAAAATTGCTGTATATAGGTAGAGTGATCATGTGAGAATCAGCAGTAAAACTTACCAAATTTTCAAGGAACAGGTTTTATTCTTTGTTTTTCCTTTAAAAAGAATTTTGTTTGACTTTGTGATCCCTTTGGCATAAAAGCTGTTCTCTTGCATGGTATATGTATTTTTTAAATGCATCTTGCATGTGGGAGCTTTTGAGCTGTTTTGTAAGCATAAATAATTGAGCTGGATCTCAAGATGTCACTGAGTCTATACTTTTGCCCAAAGGCAAGATTGCATTGTTTTCTCTGTCACTAAAAACCTTCAGTGACAAAGATTTCATGACTCCTGCTGGCAGTCTGTTCCAATGCTTTACTGTTCATAGCCTTTGAAAGTTTTCCATCGTATCTAGCCTTAATTTCCCGTTATGATTTCAGCCCTTTACCTTTTGCCTTGTTCACTGTTTGTGGGGGAATGGATTATTTCCCCCTTTAAGATTCTTTTAAGACTCTTAAATATTTGAATGCTCAATGTCATGCTTTTTCCTACGTCTTTAGATTTCTTGTTCTGGTTCCTTCATTTTTTCCTTATAGATCTTGCATTCTAGATCTCCGATTATTTTTACTGCTTTTCCATTGCCCGTCTTCAATTTATATGTGTCTTTGTTGCAATATGGTGCCCCAAACTTAATTTGGTGTTTTAGGTAAGGCCTTTGCCAATGAAAATATGAAGCACTTTACCAATTGATGCATGATCCTTGTGGAGGACCCCAATTAACGTAAGCGTCATTCATATTTTAGTTCATGTGACATAAAGGCAAGCATGTAGCCTTATAACGTGCTACGATAGTGTACATACTTGTACTTATTTGCAGTAATAACATCGAGCCTTAAACTAAATGTATTCTGCGCATCTCTGCTGGATGTGCAGCAATGAGGTGGAACTCTTTTCTGCAGGAACTAACAGTGCTTCTCTCCTTTTCTCTGAATATGGTTCCATGTTCAGCTAAGGCACATGGCCTTTGTGCTTAGCTAAAAATATTAAGCGTTTTTCATTTTAAAGAGAAACTGGCAGTTCATTGATTACATTCTAAACCAAAAAGAGAGAGTTAATAGAGATAATATGGGTCACTGTGTGTGTGCATGTAATTGCTATGCTGGCATCGTGATCTGACTTTGCCTTTTAGCTATTGTGCAAGTTTGTGTGTGGGCTCTGTCAGATCTAATATTGCTTACAAGGGTAGCTGAATTTATTATGCTACTTGTACCTTTGTTCTTGTTCCTACCTGTGGTGACCTCTCTATTCTCTAGGTCAGGTGGCTGAATTCTGTGAAATCTTTTATCCTTGTCTGTGGACTTGAAGATACTTGAAAGTTTCTGCACTTCTTAGCTACTGAAAACCACAAATTGCTTGATGGATTGTGGAAAGCTCTGGAGGGTTTACTGATCACTCATACCTAGGCAAGAGACTGACCAAATGTAAAATTTTCAATTTTGCTAGCTTGAAGGTGAGCCTACTCATCAATTTCTTTCTGCACTCTTGAAGAGCTTGGCAGTAAGTAATTTGGTCCTTACACAAATAAATGATATGTGATCAGTACTTTTAGAGGACTGTAACTCAACTAATCTTGTATGCTTGCCATGACTTTTCTTTGGACCTCTGCCTTGAGTTAAATGCCTTGCAGGACAAGCTGTTGGAGAGGTGAAGTATGCTATTAACTCGCAGTAACTCTGAGCATCAAACATTAGGCTGTTGAGTACTGAATTGTAGAAAGACTGAAATTGCTGTAATCTAACTGCAAAAGGTAGATGCTGCTTCTTGTAAGCATTAGGCATATTTAGGAGGTTCAAGTTTGAACAGTATGTGTTTGACAGTCTAGGTGCTGAGGCTAGAATTAGAAGGTTGCAGAGACAACAGGACTTAGGGTCATACAAGGAGGACTTGATGGCACTGGCTTATTTATATGCAACTGTGTTGTGCACAGTTCTTTCTGTTACTTATCTGCTTTAACACTATCAACAGTGGAGATGATCAGAATGCACACATGTCAGGCTGGGGGATTTCTGAATGATTGTCTGATGTGAAGCTGTTTTTTGATTTAGTCTGACAAGGGGTCAGGAAACAGTGATCATCTGAGGATGTTTCTAGTCCCTGTGATGCAGGAAGCAGCAGGCTTGACATACTTGAATGATCTTAGGTGATGAAAACAGCATATTTGAAATCCTATACCTTATATATACAGGGACAAGAAAGAGACTGTCACCAGCATTCTGATGTTAAGCATTCCAGCTGAGAGGTATGGGTCCACTTAGTAGTGTTCATGTTTAATTGATGGGGAATTTTCTTCCTCTGAGTTATTTACAGGATGAGTTTGATAGGTTATGGTAAATGGTTTCCTGCTGTTCCTTTGCACCTTGATCTCTGACTGTCAGTGAGGTGGGCAGTGCTGAAAGTGACATCTTTTTGGCTTATTTCAGCCTCTAAAGATAGATTAGTTGTCAGTTATCACTTCTACACTATGGCTGGCAGAACAATATCAATCTGCTACTTTCAGCTTCCTCTATTACTTACTCACCAGCCATACTGTTCTTTCAGGAAAAAAGATGGTTGTGGCAACTGCTCAGACCAGCTCCAAGTACAACAGTACTTCTTGCAGAGCTGTGCGGTGTTTTCTTTCTTTCTGCCTGATCTTCAGAAATCTTCTAGAATACAAGTTTAGAAGATGGATTTTTGCAGGCTCTTGGTTTCTCTGATATGACCTGTCTGCTTAGATGTAAGGTGTAAGAGTGAAGTGATTGAAAACCTGTGCATTGGCTGCTTTCCACGTGCAGACCATCAAGCTATTGGCAGGGTCTGGTACATTTGGAATTTTCTTCCGGAGTAAAGGAAAAGCCTGAAATATGTTTGAAATTTTGTTGTTTTTCTTCTAGCTTGTATTTGCCAATAGTGTGTATATGCGTTAGTAAGCAAACATTATGTCCTTGAAATCTAGTTCCAAAAAAAAAAAAAAAAAAAAAAAAAAGAAAGAAAAGAAAAAGAAAAAAAAAGGCTTGCAGGAATTATTTAACTCACTGCTGCTAACCTTTCTTGTAATGTTGGAGTCTGTCACTTAAGGTTTTGAAATAGAGAGCCATAACATACGGTCCTGGATTACATTAGGATAGAAGTCCAGTTGCTTTGCTATCCTGTGTGGCAGTGGCCAAAAGCAGATGTCTGAGGAAAGAATGTAAGAGGATAGCAAGCATGTTATTCCCTAAAGTACAGCAAGCATATAGCAATATTCTCCCTGTATTCCTTCTGGAACCTTCATCATTTTTTAGTTCAGGGACTTCCTGAGCTGGAAGTAGGATAGTTGAAGTCCTTGGTGGATTTCTTTTCTAACAACTTGTCCCGTTACAGCTTGAATAGCTACGGTTTTAGGCATCCATGGCATTCTTTATCGCGTTCCACAGCTTAATGAAGTGTTGTCTGAAGGCCTATGCCTTTTTTTTCATTTTGTGCTTGTTACTAGTTTCATTTGATGCCCCCAATTTCTTGTGGCTAAAGAGGTGGGGAACAAATAATTACTGTTGATTGCCAGTCATGAGTTGGCAGCCATGAATGCCAGTCATGTCAGTCAATTTGCAAAGGAAGTTCACGTACCGTTAACAGGACAATGCTGAGAAATGGGTTTAGAAAATATACTGACTATGAGTAGAACTCAACATGCATATTAGAAAGAAGATGGCTTTTTTGAATTTTAGGAAGATCCATGACTGCAAGTAGAATAATGCACAATACAGTCTGAATTAATCTTGGAGTAAATGTCTGACACTTCTTGCAGTTTACAAAAGCACAGTGAAAATGAAGAATGTCAAGTACTGAAAAATGCAAAGAAAGGAGTGCTTTAATGTCTCAGCATTATGAAAGAATAGCTAAACAAATTAATTAGGCATTTGAAGGTTTTGCCTACAATTATCTTATGCCACTGTTTGTCATTTCAATGCAATCTGAACGTTTCAGTGGAATATATTAATCAAATGTTAAGGTTTGCATTTAAAATTTCATGAAGAAAACTGTTTTGTATTCTAATAATAGAAGCATTCTTTTACCAGCTTAATGCTACTTAGATGGTTACTTGACTGTCTCCAACCATCTTCACCATTCTCTAGTATCTTCAGTGTCCATTCCTTCACAGTGCACACATGCTTAAAAATTGCAAAATGTGACTTTCAGAAACTTACTATCTGTTTGTTTCTGATTCTATTGCTGAGACATCGTATCCAAAAGTCTATGGAATATTTTTGTTAAATATACAGAGCTTCTTAAAAATTTTTCATTTGCATCTGTAATTTGAAATCTATAGTCAGAATCCCATTGTACAGAATACTGCATAAATAAGTTAATTTTTTTTTTTTTTTTTAAGACGACAGTTCCTGCCTCAGAGGGCTTACATGAAAGTCAATGGATACCAGGTCAATAAAACAAACTGTTAGGGAAGCAGAGGGAAACAATGATACTATGCTTCTTATAATGAAAAGCAGTTCATTATAACTGTAAGCATAAGAATACATACTGAAATTCTCTTATGCAACAGCATTTTCAGGTAAACACAGGCCTCTTGGCTTCCATGATAAGCATTCAGATTAGATAGTTTTTAACATGACTTGAAGGAGAATATTCTGTTTGAAACTTAAAATTAGAAAGTAGCAAAATGGGAAGCACATGTTGAAAAGGCTTTCCTAGGGATAGAAGTTACCTTTTCCCCTCAAGTTGTGTATAATTTTCCAGTTGTCCCCCCTTTTACTTTAAGAGCTCTCTTGTAACATTATTGCATAGTCTGTTTTTAGTCAGGAAGTTTGGTATTCACAGAATCAGTAAGGTTGGAAAGGACCTCTGGAGATCATCTAGTCCAACCTCCCAAAGATTTCCTGGTGCTGGTTCCACTGGGGCTTGAACCCAGGACCTTCTGTGTAATGGTATACTGCATGAAGCGAATCATCTAATCTTTAATTTTAAGCAGAGTCACTGGGATTCTGACAATATCACTGACTTTACTAAATCTTCCTTCCAATAGGATATTTTACAGTCACAGCTTTAATTTCTTGCAAAGTCCCTTTGTTTAGTATCTTGTCTGAGTAAGATCTGATCAAACACTCATTTGCACAACCGTCAGTATTCTTCTCCTACCGAGTCTTCACCCATTTGCTTTTCTTTCTGACCTTGGTATGTGTTCAGCTTAGAATTTCCATGTTCGTCTGCACTGCATTTACTGACCTTTTACCTCAGCCTTTATTGTGGTGCAGTATTATAAGCCATCTTAAAGTCCAAATACATTATGTCTGTTAGTCTGTCCCATCAGTTCTTATTGCCACTTTTTCACAGAAGTTAATCAGATTTCTTCAGCATGACCTACTCTGTCTCATGATTTCCCATTGTACCTCTCCCTTTCTCTGTGTCCCTTTATTGTTTATGTCACTTATGTCCCTGTTGTAATGACTGCATCCAACATACAAACGCAGTTTCCTTCAGTATTAGTTGTCTTCGCTTCCCTTCTGTTTTCTGTACCGCTGCTAATGCTTTTTCCTCTGCTTCACTAATTTTTATATTTACCACTGCTCCATCTGGTTTCTTTATTCAAATCCAAGTCTAGCGTACATTAAGTTAATAGGACAGGAATTGGTCCTGAAAATGTTGGTCTCCCCCACCTCCCCACTCTGCCTCCTTTTTAAAGTAAGAGGAATTCATTCTGCCTGTATAACAAACATCTGATCCATAAAGATACTTAAAATGTCCCAGTGGTCAATGACCATAAGCAAACCAAATTCTTCTAGTTCCTCTAAACATAAACATTGCCTATGAGAGCTTCATTCTTCTTAGTGAGGCTAAAAAAATCCTTTTTTTACCTATTAAATCTATTTTTCTAATACACCTACCTTCATCTTACTTTTGGCTCTTTAGCACATGTCTTTTCATCAGCATGATTTTGAGGATCTGTTTCTTCTGTCTTGATATTTGGCTGCTAACCACTTCTTTGAATCTGCTCAGTTGAAGTTCTGTTCATTTTTGTCACTGGACCATAAATGTTGATCAGTAGCTGAAATCTGTCTACTAATGCCATAGCACCTGCAGAAATGTACTTTGTAGAGTCAAGGCATTGTCTGTATTCCCAAATACTTTGTAAAGGCCTAGTTTTTCCGATGACTTCTGATGCCATTTCAAGTAGGCTTCTGATACTTCAGTTTGCCAATCTGCTGAATTTTTTTTTCTTTTTTCCTTAGTTCTTGCCTTTAATCATTTGTCATGCCCATCAAACCAGATAATTTCTCAGTAACCTTTTTATTTTCCATGAGCTGAATAATCTTTCTTCAATCATAAGCATCTTTGAGAAGTAAATACACTTTTGGGGCTTTTATAAATTTGAGAAACACATTAAAAGCGGATCTGTTATACTGTGTGCAGTATAACACAGCCATCTTTGTTTGTTCTCAGGTTTTTCTCATATGTTTTTAATCTGTCTCCCCTCCCCCCCACCTTGCTTTTAACCACTTAAAACATGATTTCCTTTCATGGGTTTATTTTTACAACATAAAATCTAGTTCAGGAAGAATCACTTTAGAATGTAGTCAGTTTGCAAGACAGATTTCTTCCAGCAGGTCATTGCAGATCTGATCTTTCTAACAGTTATATCAATACTAACTGCACTGCCACTGCAGAGCCAAGTATTGGAACATCCTAAATAGGTATCTGTGCATAACTCATTTTAACATCCATAAGCATACGGAACATTCTTAGGTTTCTTTTATTTAAATGCTTTTCAGAACAATTTTTAGTCTGGAATTTAAACTTGCTTTGTGTTACTCAGCTGTGATAGCAAAGGGATCACTTGGGATTGTTTGCTCCCTATTTAAAATTAGACTGCTCTTTTTATTGATACTCTCTTCCTTACCTAAATTTATTTTTGTGTAATTATTGATCACTACTTACCTGCTAATATACTAATGGAACGTAAGTACAACAAAGACCTGAACAAAGTCCTAGCAAAATTGCTTTTCTTAATTTCAGTGAATATTTGTGGTATTATGTGGCCTTGTCTTGTGATATAGAGTGCTTATGCAATATTTCATTGAAGAATTAGAAATGAACAGACTGTTTTGTTATAAAATTAGTTCTTTTCGGAGCGAAAAAAAATGCATAGGGAGCCTGTTTTTCTGCAGTCATTTTACCCAAACACTGGTTGCTGATAGTGATTTATTTTCTGTATATTTTGTTATATTCTGTATATTTTGTTACTAACTTGTTATGCCTAAGAAATTATGCGAAAGAAGAAATCGTAATAGTGAATATTTTGAAGGATATCTTCATTTTCTCTTCCATTGTCAGCACTAATACTTCTTAGTCAAAGTAACAGAGAATAGAAATAGAACATTATTTTTGGCTACTGAGTACTACACGAATATAACTTGACAGCAATTGCCTATTCCTTTTTACCATTAGTTGTGATACTTTGTTATTCATTTATCTAGGTTTGGCATTTAAAATGTATTTAACAGAAAATTAGGCATCTTCTACTTTTAGACAGAGCCTATTTGTATTATTTTTATCAGTAATTATTCTGGAGGCTATATTACAGAAAGATGAGAAATCTACTGTACGTCTGCATCTAAGGCATTGGTTGATCACTTAAACTTCTCTAGAAGGTATGGAAATCAATCCTTGATGACCCAAAACATTCAGAATTTTGTAAATCAAAGCCTCTGCTGCAGAGCCAATCTGGGGACTATGTAGAAAAGCTAATGTAGACTATGAAGAAGTTGTTCTGAGCGCAAAGCCACTTTCCCAAATACAGAATCAAATAGGGGCACTCCTTATTCATTTCAACTCTCAGATGCTGTTTACGCAAAGTTACGGAGGCCTAAGAGAGAGCTGTTAACAGTCTGGATAATGAAGTAATGATCTAAGCCTTTCTACGTATATCTACAATCGCTGAGGAGGCCTACCTGCGATGTTCAAGTAATTGGGAGAAAACCTTTGAAAAAGAAAAAAAGAATGTTTTTTATAAAGTGAACTGTGACTAAGAGTCGGTGTAAAATTTAATGAGAAAGTTGGATTTTTATAAATGTATCCAAGGATGTTTAAATGTCCTAGTTTGTTTGTTTCATCTGTTATAAATATAAGGTAATTTAAAAATAAACAGCTATGCAAAAATAAATAAATAAACGATAGCACCAATTGCCTGATTCATTGGTGAAGTATGCTACCAGGTACTATCTATGTGTATGTTTCTGTGGTTGACCCAAGTATTCTATTAGAGAGGATAGCCTCAGAGTGAAAAATTGGCATTCTTAGTGTTTTCTGTACCACAGAGACTGGGAGAATGGAAACAAGTAATGGATAGTAAAGTATGATGGTCTGTAGAATGTGCCGTAATGAATCCTGCGCGTTGAATCCGTTCAGACACCTAGGCAAATGGAAGAAATGGGAATTTTGTAACGCAGTTATAGATCCGGAAGAGTAAAATGAGTTGTTTATTTGTTGTCCTCTCAATATAGGACATGTAGTGCTACAAGAAAAGCCCAATTGAAGTTGACAGATCAGAGGAGGTGATGGGAAATGGTTTAGAGGAGGTTCCTGTGGCCACAAATTCTGTAGGAGTATGTGCAGAACTGAGGATTTAACTGCAAAAGATTTTGCCTCAAAAACATGTCTAATTTCATTTTTAAAACCCTTCTAGTGGAGGTGAAACTGTCTTGTATCTGTGGATTATTTTAACCCCAGGAGGGCTTCATAATGGACATCAAAGTAGATTAGTTGTGACAGACACTTCCTGAAGTCTGCAGTAGCAGTTCACACTCAAGATCTAGTGACCATCACAACTGCAGTGAAAGTTTCATGTTTTTTTTTTTTTTTCCCAGTTGTCTGAGTAGGGTACATTAGTGTCAGTGATAAGATTGGATCATTATGCAAACTACCTGCAGATACAAAAACCTTTGTTTCAATTTATTGGGTTAAAAATAGCCTACTTTCACACTAGACATTACTGTAATATTTCACCTGGAGAAAAACAGGTGCTGCTCTGTTGTGGGGGTGTGCTGGGGCTGGAAATGTGCTTGGAATGATGCTCCATAGAGACGGGGGCCCCTCAGCTGAGCCGAGGCTGCGCTGGCCTTCTCTGCTGGAGCAAGGAGCTGCCTGGAGCCGCTTGCCAGTGGCCTGGCAGAGGTCAGTGGCTGGTAGTGCTGAAGGGGCCACATCAGATCACAGGGGGCTAGGGGGTGGTCAAAACCTGGGGTGGGGAAATAGAGTTCTTGAACAAATAAAAAATGGTAATTAAATGGACCTATGAAAACAAGAATGCCACTGGCCCGAATATGACCACTCAGTGGTCTTTGAGTGTAAAGAAATGTGAGACCCCTGCAGCTGCCACCCCAGGAGATGCCCCTTACCCTGGGACACCAGAGCTGGTGAGATGCAGCTGATGTCTCGATGAAGCCAAGCGCTAGGGAGTTTGGTGCCTATGCTACTTGTAAACTCTGCCTGTGAGGTGGARCTGGGCTTTGGGATCAGCTGATGGAGGAGTGTGTGTGGAGCAAGGGCCCCATCCTGCTGTTTCCACAAAGGCAATATGCCTGTAGAGGATCGAGTGTGGAGTAGGTAATGGATATATGTTGACAGTGATGTAAACTTCATGGATTTGTGCCTGGCAAAGACAAGGGCTGAAATTTTTAATAGGTGCATATTCAGTTTGTTGCTATGTCAAACTGTATAGTTTGGTCCACAGGAATAAGTTTGTGAGGAGTACTTGTTTGGACTGTAATAAGATTAACCTTGATAATCTGATTCCCAGGTGCAAGCAGTGTAGTTTTAGGGAGTATGTATACACATTGTTACAACGGTAGCCTCGTTATCTGGGAGAAAGGATAGAGTTTCTAATGCATCTGTATTAAGGTTGTGATGATGTTAAAAGTAGTTTATAATGGCAGTATATCCACGCCCTGTTCCGCAAAGCAGAGGGGCGCGAACAGCACGGCTTGGGCGGCCGGGCACGCCCTGAGGGAGATGGTCACGCACTGCCCTGGGCTGGTCGCGGCCGGTTCTAGCTGGCCTCGCGGCAGGCGGAAAGGGTTCGCCGCGCGCCACAGCCTGAGTTATCAGAAGGCCGTGCGGTGCCTGCGCTCAAAGTGCGGCGACAGCGACAGGAGGAGGAGGTGAGAGTGGAGAGGCGGGAGGAAAGGTGGGAGAGCATGCGTGAAGAGCCAGAGAAGGGGAGGGAGAGACCAAGAGGGGGAGGCAAGGGCGGGGATATGAAGAGGGGTCACAGGAGGTAGCGCCGCGAGACTGTGGCCATGAAGGAGCCCACACTCTTCGCGAGACTAGGGGGGAAGCCAAGCCGGAGCAGCGGACCAAAAGAGTTGCTGAGTGCAACCACCTGCACCTCCCCGGTCTCACTGAAGGGAGTGTAACGTTTGGTGAAGTGTAGTGGGGGAGGGGGGAGAGCAGAGAATGGGAAGCGGGAGGAGAGCTGTTGGACCAGAGGGGAGCCTAGGGGGCAGGGGAGGAAAAGTGTTTTCCTTAGTGCCTGTTTGTCGTCTTCTGGCCCTTGCCAGAGCTAAGCCCAATACTAGGGTTCACAATTATATTTTTGTGAATACACTTAGATACTGTTTCGGCTGATACAAGGTGCAGTGACTAGAGAAGTACTAAAAAGACCAGAGCATAAGCATCCTTTCTCAGGAAATGGAATATAGCCAATTCTTACTCTTTTATATAGTTTTTAGCAGCTAGCAGCCTTTTCTTGTTTTTTAATGTGTTTTGAACAATTAGAGGGAGAAAGTATCTGAGATCAAGCAGAGATGTTTTTGTAGTTTTTCTTTCCTCAGCCCAGAATTTCTTCTAATATGGAGTAAAACTCTATAGTATCAACTCCTGCAGCTCATGTAGTTTCGCTGACTAGTAGTGCTTTATAATGCTGCATTTAGCAGTAAATCTTGATTTGGGGTCCATTGACTGCTGTTCATCTCAGCCACTTTGTTGTCTTTCCACCCCTTTCCCCTCACCTCCTGGAAAGTGGACACTGCAAACAGAACTGTTCTTTCGAGGGGCTTTCAAAATTTACTTGTAGGTTTTCAAAACACAGTACATGTTGCTAGGAGAGCGAATTTCCCCCTGCATTGTGAAATTTTTACCATTTTAGTGGAAGTTCCAAACCAAAGGATATTCTGCAGGAAGTGGACATTGTTCTCTCATTGCGTATAGTTTGTTCTACAGACAATGTTTTACTCTTCAGCTGTGTTCCCAAAGCAGACATGAAATCTGAGAAGTTCCACTTCAATTTTGGTGCAAATTGTAAGATGCTTGAGGCTGAAAGCTAGATAGATCTTTGGTGTAAGACCAGCTGAAAAACATAATTAGTGAAGGCTCTACAAATCTGGAGTGTTAAAATCCATCTACTAAGAAATTGACAGATGAGGCACTTAATAGGAAGAAAGAAATAAAATCTTTCAAAGAAAAAATTTGACTCCTCAGAACTGGACAGTGGAAAAATCAAACCCAGAATTTCTCAGCTCACCTGAAGCATATCCTTCCAGCATGGGCGAGTTTTTTGATTCCACTGTCATTTATACTTGACCAGGAATGGTGTTTAGTGGAAGTTAGAACAGACACTAGGAGTAGTAAAATAAGAAGGCACAGTAGAGATGATGGCTATTTTGAGCCACAGTCAGGCTAGCCTTAGGTTAAAGTCCCAGGACATTTGTGGCTTGGAAATAAAATGGATTAGGCAGGATGTGTCAGAAGTAGCAGCAAGGCAGAAATGATTTAAGATGCAATCCTAAGTTTTTCTTTTCTATGTGGAGAAGGACTGTTGTTTTAAAATAAAGAAACAATGTTTTCCTGATTGTGACTGAGTTCATTACTGTAATGGGTGATATTAAAGGCTGTGAAGTATCATTTTCCATTTTAACCATGCAGTGGTCTGGACACTGAGAAGCTGCCACTGTGATTCAAGTCTGAAACAATTTGTGTCTTTCATTAAAATTCTTGATTTTGTGGAAGGGAACCTTACTGTAACTCCAGTACATAGGTCAATAGGGATTTGTGGTGTTTTTTTTTTTTAATACATATAAAGAGAAAAGAGGGAGAAAATTCATAATAGTTTCTTACAGGCTAGGAATCCTTGTAGTCTAGGCAAAAAGATGGTCTGTTCCTTCATTTAATTTTAATATCAGAATCTTTTTAAAGTAACTGTTACAAGATCAAAGAATTAATCTTGATAAATATTTTCAGCCTGTTTGGGCCAAATAATTTGAAAGCCTTGTATTTAATGAGACCAGAAAAAACATCAGAGCATCTAAACAGCAATTTTGATGCTTCAGTCCTTGAATGAAGCATTGGGATGTAGCGTTTAATCTGAATACTTCCTCTCTCAAAACACGAATGTCTTCATGCCAGCCTTTTGTGCTGCCAGCATCACTGTGCTGCTGGAGTGTATGAATTTGACTGTTTCTGAAGGTGCTGTGCCTCCCCACTATTGAGGTACTGTGGTGCTAGCAGATAGAGCTGCTGATACTACTGGGTCACTGCAGTTGTTTTAACTTTCATTTTGTATTCGTTTTGTGGCTGTATTATCAGCTGAGGATTCACGTCATTCAGGAAGATAAGTTTATTTATGTAACATGGTACATTTTGCTAGCTTATTTTGTATTTGGGTGTGGATGTACACAAGCCTGTTCTGAAGACAGATCCTGACGATTCTCTCTCCTTTTGCTACCTTAATGCTAAGCAACTCTCTGTGTCTGTTTGGTGCGATCTTTGTTCTTCTACAATGTGATTAAGCCAGTGCTACCCTTTATACTTGGTTTTCTGAGTTTGTCTTCTTTTTCTGACAGCTGTCAGAAATGCAGCCTCACTCAACCTCTAGCATGCCTTTTGGAATGCATTTACCTTTGCTTTCTGTCCACTATGTAATGAGCACATTAACTATTATTGTAGAGAGAATATATTGCAAAAAGATTATCAAGATAGGAGGAAGCCAGTTTCAGAAGGTGTTTTTTAACTGATTCTAGTTCACTGTGGCCTGTTTTTTCTTTTTCTTTCTTTTTTTTTTTGCACATGTCCCTCAATTATAGCTTACGGTGAGATGGAGAAAGGTGCATCAGAGTTGATTGTAATGTCTGCGTGTGAAATAAGTTTAGGCATTCAGGAGACTGAGGATTTTGGAGGGAAAATGAGCAGAGTCTATATTTTTCTAGATTCGTGGGCAAAAGCAGTTGCCTTTTCTCTTCAGTGTTTTTTTCCCTAAGAATTACTGTATAGTCTTCCAGTGAAGATACTTTGAGTTTRTATCTCTTATTGTGTTCTTTGGTTCTAGACTCAGATGTCAAATGGGCCTAAAGAAAAAGGGATTGTATTGAGAATTGACAATTTAAAATGATTAAACAGGCTGACTGTGTTCACACTTGAGACATATTCCATTTGCAAGCAGAACAGGCTTTGAAAGATACTGAGCCCAGGAAGCATATGAGTATAGTCTTGAAATTGTTTGGCCAGTGAGTCAATGAATGCTTACTATGTTCATCAGAATTTTGTAGCACTCACTAAGCAAGCATCCTTCTCCTTTTATCAGTGGAAACCCTGTGTGTTCAGCATTTCTGGCATGCAGGATGGCAGCTTCAAAATATGGTGCAAATCCACCGTTCTTTTACAAGGGTGCACAGAGTTGGAAATTGTCTTTATTAATGCATGTCAACATCAATGAGCTGGCAGTCATTTTAATTATACTGTATTGAGGTGCTTACTACGAATAAATACCAAACATTTCCAAAAACTGTAATTAGCTTGTGCACTATAATTAAAGTAAGAAAATAAAGGCCTTTAATTTAAAAAGCATGCAATAATTTTGTTCATGCAAATCGTGCTTTCTGGAGCCAACTAATTTTGCTTGACTAGTTTTGTGACGACTTCCTTCATCTACTGTGGAGGTGTTCACATGCCAGTTACTGTACATTCAGTGCTTTAGGGTTAGTTAATGTTTCATTTCCCATTACATTTCTGAGGTCACTGCTAGTGAGTCTGCAGTCTCTTTGCCTGTGTACGTTGACCCAGTGCCAAAATCCATGAAGCTCTTGGCTTAGTGACACTACTTTGTCAAATTGCTTGCTCATTTTGAGAAAACGGCCCAACTCCCAGATGCCTTTTTGTTTATTAGAAGAGACAAGCTCTTTCCATTTAATGAACATGGAATTCTCTCCCAGTCATCCCTATCTGAATTAGAGCTCTTGTCTAGTCTTTTGCCCTGGGACTTTCCCACACACAGCTGGTAAAAACCCAAGGAAATTTTCTTTAAGCCTTGTAGCCCACTGTGTACCCCATGAGGAATGGTTATTATGTGTGCCAGTTCTGGGGAGGTTGGTGAAAGATCAGTTTGCTCTTTTCTGAGACAGATTAAGACAACTTAAAAATCTTTATCACATTTCATCTGTTATAAAAGATGTAATTTTGGAGGAATACACAAAAAAACTTGTAATCTTACATAAGTATTGTTGAAAAATACATTCAGGTTCAGGGTTTTGTTGACTCCTGAGCTCTTCCTCAGCATCTTCTGGCAGTCCTCCCAATGGCAAGCTAATTGGCTTAGTTGATCATGGCAGTTTTGACATCTCAGCAGTGGTATTTTGAGGAGCTGATAAATGGAAATGCAACAATTATTTTAAAAATTTACCAATATTTTAGCACCCCCTCCAAAGGAACGATCCCCAGCACTCTGAAGTCATTGGTTCATTGGAGAATTATTCCATTCTTGAACTTCCGTTTGACTGACCTTGATGCACAGAACAGTCCTCAGTTTTTTCTATATTACCAGACAGGGTATTTTTAATGTTAAGTGTTCAGATTTTTCTACTTATTTTCTGATTTTAGTAAACAAGCTCATAAATGTGTGGCCACATGCATGCATTCCATTCCCCACCCTTGTACAGCCAGGTAGAAAAACAATCAAGTTCATGCATCTTTTTTTATTGTCTTTTAGTTTTAATATTGATCCATCTCAGTACGGTGATTTTTTTTTTACTGGCCTGCACACAGTAGTTACTTTGTGAAATAAGTATTTTGTGTCTCTAAGACTTCACTACTGTGTACACTCTTGTCTTTTGCAGTGTTAAATCCAGTTAATCAAAATGCAAAACTCTCTTTTTATATAGTTTTTACCTATGTTCTCTTAGACATTTTGATTTGCCTGAGGATCAGGATGCTGGGTAGACTGCAAAAAGCCTTGATCGAAGTATTAGTTTATGAAATTAGATTCTACATGTCTTCCCAGGAAATGACATTTGTAGATAGCTTTGTCGTCTTTTTTGTGATTATAAGGTAAGTCCTTATCTAGCTAAGTAGGCCATAATCACAGAAAATATAAAATGTGACATGCCTCAATTTTGGGGAATGAGTATTTTCTTCATGCTTATTTTGAGGAGCATAATAGGCCTCTCTCCAGTCCAGCCTCAGCTAATTCTTTGTACTTCAGTTTTTTTTTTTGTTTTTCCTTTGGTTTTTTTTTGTTTGTTTTTTTGTTTTGTTTTGTTTAAATGCTCCTCTTATTATTATCATAGAATCATAGAGTGGTAAGGTTGGAAGGGACTTCTGGAGATCATCTAGTCCAACCTTCAGCAAAGCCCTGTACAGGGATTGAACCCACGACCTGGGCATTAGCAGCACCACGCTCTAACCAACCAAGCTAAACCTGCCCCCTGTGAACTGTTCTAAGGCTTATCTTCCGTTCGCTGTATTAGGGAAGAAATTGTGAACCAGCAACACTTGGATGAAGGTTAATAAAATGATTAAACTTGGTGCAGAAGGCTGAAGGCATCCTTGTAGTTCAGTGCAACTTTCCTTATGACTCCAGACTGAAATTCAGCACAATTTCTGAAACCTAACAATGCGTGTGTTTTATTAGCAGTTCTGAACTCAATGTTAGTGTTAGGAAATTTTGTACATTTGTTTTTGATGGGCCTCTAGGAGAGGATTTTTGCCAAGTGTCTGCAGATACTGAACTTGATTCAGATATAATAACACAGAAGCACAGATCAGGAGAAAGAGAATTCTCATTTTGAGTAATGGGTTGGTCCCAACAGTAAGTTTTTACAGACTTGAGACAGAGATCACTGTTACCTTCTTTCTCAAAGTTTTTATTCATTTTACATAGCCAAAACAGTCATCTCTACAGCATTGTTGCTCTTGCCTTTACCATTTTTATCATTGGAGTGGGAATGCTTTCAGTTACACCATCTTTCCAGTAAGAGCTGATGGATGTTTAATTTTGGGCAGTAAAGGACTGCAATTGTAATGTAGGGATTAGTGTTGACTCAGTATGCCGAGGGTGTGTTTGAATCAAATTACTGTTAGAGTGTTGATGATAATATCTGATATAATGTGGACAGAGCTGCTAATGGTGGAATTTTGATGGAGAGAGATCAGAATAGCCAAGATAATTTGTGCTTAGTGATCCGTTCATTTCACAGCACATATGCAGAATTCTGGTCATGCTGTGTATAATTCTGAAATTGAAAGCATTGAAAAGGCATTGAAAGAAGAATAACTTGGTCAATCATTGCTAATTTGCTTGGGAAAGTATGTGGTGGGAGGGAGGTACAGTTGCAAATCACTACTGTGTTGTGGCACGCCCCCAATGCTCACCTGCAGCTTGACACATCTGTCTGCACAGGCACTAAATAGGCAGTGCACGTTGTTAACCACATATCAGTTCATGCTTCTCATTTCTGAGGGGATAAATTTACATCTCATGGATTTATGCTTATTGTGACTCTTATTTTTTGTTTCAATTGCAAAATACTGAGAGTAATTAAAAATAAGTGCGGAAGGACTGTGCAGTACTACTATTTACAAGGTATACTTGCTACTGTATATATACTATGGAATAACAGAATAATGTTAAAATATGTACACACTTTACATCACTCTGGTGTAGAGTGAAATATATTTTATTAATGTGGGAGGGGGAAGTTAAACAAAATGCTGTGGGGGCTTTAGGTGAGAGAAGGAGAAATTTCAGGCAGTATCATGGAAGATGCTGTTCAGTAGAACAGAAGCTGATTTGCTTCATTTTGTCTTTTTGCTGATGAGATTAAAAAAAAAAAAAAAAGAAGTTATGAGCTCAGGAGAGTTTTTTCCTCCTTCCTCCTCCCTTTTTCTTCCTGTTTCTTTGTTTCCCAGCTGCTCTCCTCCTGCCAGTTTATTCTGATTTCTCTTCTTGGACCTGTTGTGACCCTGAGAGGGCAATATGTGACTACCTCAAGAGGAATCTATGGAGGAGAAACATCTCAGTCTTACAAAGCGCTACACATGGTATATTTATAAAGTATAGTAAGAATCATGACATTATAAAATGTCAGTGTGCTCCAACCACTAATGTCAATCTGCTGTTTCTTTAATTGTTAAAAAATCCTTACTAATGTCTTGAGTTGTATCTGGTTTTTCACATTCCTTTTAGCTTCCCTGCTGCCCATCCATTTACTTTGTTTTATCTTAATACACTTGAGCAGATGTTTGTATTGCAAATTGTATGTTAGACACAGAAATAATATTTACATTTTACAAGAATTGTGATGATGAATTTAAGGAAGTAATGTACTTTTTGAGACATTTTTTTTTCTTTAATGTCTTCAGTTCTTAGMTAATTGGGCCATGATCCTCTCTTCCAAATTAAAGAAAATTAAATAAGCGAGCATGGATTTTAAGACTGTATTTGTATACACTGATTTAAGTTGTAGGTTGTGGTCATAGAATGCGCCTGACCATCTTTGCCTGGTCATAAGCTGACTCTACGGGAGTGAAATTGTGCCTGTATCTGAATATTCCTGTCCTCAAATCCCACTCCCAATTGCTGTGATTTAAATTAAGCAAGAAATGGGATGATAATAGTCTATCTCCTTGTAGAGTAAGGTTGACCTTTTTGTTAATAGTGTGAGGATTCCTCTGCAGGCATTATAGTTAAATGGGATATTTAAGTCCTGAAAAAGTTACTATCATATAACAGAAAGGCTTACTTGAATTTCTCCTGTGGTTGTAATAGCCAGGGTTGCGTATCCAGGTAGAATGCGGAAGCACTATGGGAACACAGAGGAGTGCTGCTATTGCGCTTAGATGAGTAATGGGAGTACCAAATCTAGATTTAGACAGGTCCAACTACTTCTTCTTCTTCTGAAGATATTTAGTATATACTGCATGATCCAGAGCATCCATCTGAGTTACACAGAGTACAGGACTGTATTTGCTTAAGCTTTCTAGAAAATTCTTCCAAATTGTCCAGCCATGTTCAAATTATTTATGTGAAATATATTAACTGATCTTTCACTGGGTAATAAATGCGCTTTGCCTCTGTATTATTTACTGCTAGGCTATTGCAGCTCAGTCAGCACAAAAAAGGAGAGGAAGTGCTGAGGGAGAGTTTGGACTGTGAGCTCCCAAATGGAGCTCACAGGAATGTCAGGAGTACAGCAGAGAGCTTGCTTGCCAAGTAGGGTTCCCTTCCAGGCCTTCACACTAAGCGTGCTGATGAAATGTGTAACTTTGGGGACAAAAAAAGTCCTTTATGGACAAATTAATTCTACGACTTACCTTTTTTTAAAAAAAAGACTGATTATGTTTCCCTGGATGCTCACAGGAGATGGTGTGAAACTGGTCACTGGGTGTCACTGTTACATCACAGGAGTCTGGGGAAAAGTGAGTTTCTCTGGCCTTGAATTACGAAGGTCTTAAAGGGAGCTGTTGTTAAGTACTTGGATGGGAGGCATGCAGCCTTTGGATGACTGGAGAACCTATTATACATGGGGAATGCAGTAAAGGATACTTGTACACTGTGCTAGCAGTGCCTGCAAACTCCCTGATGTTTCCTGATGTGCCCAAATGTGAGCTCTGAGAGCAAGCAGAAGGGATATGTGCAGAGTTCTTTTCTCTCTGCTTTTCAGAAGAGGAGGAGGTGGTGGAGAGCTGTTTCCTATTCTTTGAATGCATCTATATTCAAAAACACTAAACAAGACTTGAATCATGCAAAGCAGGGTTGAAAAGGGCTTATTAGAGAACATCTCATCTATTCCCCTGACCTAAGTAGATCAATTATGTCTTAAACAATCTTTAATTAATGTGTTCTTAAAAATGTAACTGATGGTTGTTGTTTTTGATGAACTCCTTTAGTATTAATAATTCATGCTACAGAGTTTTCTTAGTAACAGGCCTTGATATTCCTTCCTGCAGTTTACAGTTGTTGATTCTTACTCCATCTCACAGGAGAACTAAACCTTACTTTCCTGTTTGCTTCAGATTTTTAAGGGGTTGGAGTTTGTTTGCTTGTTTTTTACTTAAGCAGCCAACCAAATGTGCATGTGGGGAATGCACGGATGTTTGCAAGATTATCTGTTGCTGCTTCAGAAACAAAGTAATATACAACAGTCCTTACACGGTAAGGACCAAACCCATTATTAATGTAGGGATTTTGTCTGTATTTTAGTCAGGGGAAGAAAGGGGAAAATGAAGTAATTCAGAAGTACTTCATAATAGTAAAAAATAGTGGCTGGGAGTTCAAACTTTCTTTTTTTAATGGTCTTCATTCAGACATTTCTTTCCCACATCTGCAATCTAGCAGCTAGTAACAAGAAGGATATCAGGATTTCATTCTGAAAATGAGTCACCCTGTAAAACGGCAGATCTGTTCGCCTTCTTGCTGTTTCTTTTCCCAGGCACTTAATATTAGAATTTCTGGGCACAACCATTACATACTGAAAAAATATGTACTGGAATAATTCATGTTTGCTGTTAATATCTCACCTTTTCTTCCAGATATATAATGATTATATTATTTATCCCATGTTTTTCTGTTTATTTTCAACCGGAATTATTGCACTGGTACTTAAATTCCTGGCTCCTCCTTTTCTCCCCCTTTAAACACAAGTACTACATTTGCCCTTTTTTAGTTTTCAAGAATCTGCTGTCTCCATAAATAGATACGCGTACATACTTGGTAGTAGCTCTGACTAGTTCAAATACTTTTCTACCTCTAGCATACATTTAAGCAACCCAGGTCATTGTAGAAAAGATTCTGAATTGTCTAGGTGTTCTCTTAACCTGTCCATTCCTTATTTTAGCCTGCAGTTGAACTCTGCTGTTGCTATATTGTTAACCCCTGTTGTTACTGAAGACAGAATTCATCAAAAAAAAAACAGAAAAGAGGGGGGCACTAAATACTTAAGCCTTTTCTGTGTCGCTTCCCCCTGTTTGGTAGCAGAGATGTACTTCATTTTCCTCTTTCTTTTTAATGTATGCATAATGCATTGTTGAGACTGAGTTTATATCTTGGCAAATTTTCTTTTGTTCTTCTTTGCTTTTACTATGTTATTATGCTTGTTCTTAGTTGCTTGATCTTTATTTATTTATTCCACTTTTATACGTGCATCTTACAGTGTCAGTGAAGAGATTGTGATATAGCAGGTCAATCTCTTACTGTCCTATCTGTTCTGTTACTCTTACCTGTTGTCTGTACTGAAGTAATTTGTATTGTAGTCTTGATATAATTTCTTAAGGAACTGAGTTCTGCTTGCTTCCTCTCTCTCACTTTTTTTGAGGAAATCTGTGACTGTAGTGGTTCCTCAGCATTAGGTATCTCAGCACCTTCTCAGAATCTATAATGTTTCCTCTCTTGCAGAACTTGCAGTGTCTTTGTTAAAGTGACTGACAGTTTTCTTAATATCAACTCCATGGCATATGACTGCTTGTATGCTGTCTAGTTTTCATATCTGTGCTAAGATACGCGGTCATACATTCAGGCACCTAACTTCTATGGTTTATTCCTTGCATTTTTGGAGTTAATATAATCACAACTAAGATGTTTAGCAGATTGACCCATTTCTTCTAGTGTTGTGAAACCTGCCTGTCCTAGTCCATGAGTCTTTGTTTATGTTGCCACTTTTTCTCATCTGTCCACCTCAGTTCCAGTTTAAAGCCATCCTCACTTGTTTAGCATGCTGATGTGCATAGGCATTTTTCCCTTGTTAATGAGATGGAACCCATCGTTACTAAGCAGTTCATTGAACTTTACTGCCTATTCAAAACCCCCAAAGAATTGTCCAGTCCTAATTAGATACGTCTTTTGCTGAAAAACAGCAGTGCTATATGTGTATGGTAGAGCTCACATGTGAGTTTTGGATCAGTGGGGTCATAAGTAGGTAAGCAGTGCTTTCTGCTAAGTATCTGCTGCCTTTCTTTCTGATCTTGAATTTGAGAATGTTTTTCAGAGGCACCTGTACAAGGATAGCTAAAAGGAAATTTCAAGGTCTTAATACAACTTTC
Source organism: Rhea americana (assembly GCF_003343005.1). Classification (NCBI taxonomy): domain Eukaryota; kingdom Metazoa; phylum Chordata; class Aves; order Rheiformes; family Rheidae; genus Rhea; species Rhea americana. The sequence continues at coordinate 582,770 of NW_028186459.1, read as the reverse complement.
AAAAAGAGCTGTTTGATGACATCTGGTTTGTTCCATAGCCTGTGCAAAGTTGTATCATACAGTGTGTTTCCAAGCTCCTTGTCATCTCTAATTTTGCCTTCTGTTAGGAAGATACTCCATTGTGCAGACATCTGGTGGAGAACCTTACTAATGCAGTGAGTGCAATTTTCCATTTTTTCTCATGTTGTGCTCTTGATGCTTACATTTGGCCTCTTTCAGTTCCCTAAATATGCCTTTAGCCTCTCAGGCACTTCAATTTGTCGCATATTTGTTAGTAACATCCACTTTAGTTGACAAAGTTAAACCAGACAAATACTTGGTTCCTTCCAAATTTGTATAATTTGACACCTTCTACCTTCAGTCGTTTCACTGCCCTTTTCTKAAGTGCTTCCTGTTTAGCTACGTTTTCCATGATGTGATGAAAATTAGGAATAGCTCCCTTTGGCATCTATTCATTTAGGCCTTTGTCAGGCCTATTGGGCAGATGTTGAGTTTCTACTGCATGGAAGAGTTCCCAAAATTTACTTTGAGACAGCCATTCATCCTTTACAATCCTCTCAGCTCCGACAGCTAATGTTTGAAAGGCCATAGTGTGAACTGCCTAGAGTCCTATGGAGAGGAACAATTACTGGCCTATTCTTGTGAAGATCATGTGACTTGCTCAGAACAGAACATCAGGAGGAAAGCCGAGCATCTGAGTATGCAGGATGCAAATTCATTGCTTGACAGCAGTTTCCCAGTTTCCGAAGAGTTTATTGCCTAAGGGAAAGACTCAGTTTTACACCTCTTTTTGTTGAGGGAATTTGGGCAGATGTGAGGTCATAAGCCAGATTTTTCTTATGCGAGGAAGCTGTGAAACACTGTTTCATTTCTGAAGTTGTCAGAATGTTGATAGATACCCTAAAAATGCTTAAAGCCTAATAAATGRTAAAAGACCCATGGGTTAAATTTTTGCACTGTTGTCCTTACTATGCTATGTTGGTGCTAGGTATCTGGTGCAGTATTGCAGCACATTCTGTGCAATCTCTAGTGGGCCTCAGAAATCTCAGACTGTAATTTTAAGGGGACTGTAAATGAGTTTGTTTTGCTTTTCTCCTGTTTCACAGTGAGAAATGTTTGATCCGATTTTGGAATCAAGTTTCATTATGTCACCTTAGTGGAAATAAATAAAAATACAGAATTAAAGGAATGCTTACAGACAGCATCTCTATTTTTCTATATATTGAAATTTTATAATAATTTCATAATTATGTTGGTTGGTAGGTATCTGAAATTTAAATGAGTCGATATCTTATAAATTCTTCACTTAGACTGACGTTACAGTGATATCGGTTCTGAGTCTTTATTAACGTAGTCTCACTCTCATCTTTGTTTGTCTGGGCTTTTAGAATTTCCATTTTTTATTGTTATCCAGAAGCAGACTTTTTTGCAATAAAAGACATGAATCTATTTTGAGATGACTGGAGGAATTTTAACTGCTAAAAAAGAAAAATATAAATATTTAAACATTCAACAGTTTCTCAGTACTGATATTTGTAATAAGAGGTCAAAGCTGCTTAGTTTAATTGCTGATGTCATCACTAATTTGGTTTCATTTTACCTTTTCTTTCTCAGTGGAGCAAGATACTTGTAGCTCATCTGCTGGGACTGTTGTATCTCAGGCAGGATGGATGAGGCCAGTGCTTCCACGCTAAACTAATTGCCCAGAACACTTGTTGAAAACCTTCTAGTTAATTAAATGCCATGTTTATCATTACCATAAATGGACATAAGCTTTTATTTCTTCCCTATTAATCTTCCCATATTTATCAACTCTTGTTGGCTCCATGCTCTGTATCCTAGTTTATTAAGGAAAACTTTGGTGTACTTATATGCACTTTCAAGAAAAGAGGATTAGTACAGACATTCTTGTCAGTTGCCTTGACAGCTGATTCTTTCTTCACAAGCATATTAACTTGACCTCATTAGTTTTTGCATCTAACTCTCTTAAACACAGAAGATTGTGTTTCAGTAGGAGCCAATCATGCTAATTATACCAGATTAGTTTGCATATTCATAAGCCATTGCCTGTTTTATGGACAGCAAAAATAAACAGTATATCTTTTTAATAATTTTAAGTGGGTCACTTTCAGGACTGTATCTATTTTAAATAAATTATCATATTGTTAAGGACTGTTGGCAAAAGCTTTTTATTAGCATTGTGAAGAGGGTATTTTTTAAGGATAGCAATATTTGTTTATTAAATAACTAACCAATAAATTTAAAAAAATGTGTCTAATATATTATGTGGTTTAAAGGAATTTCACATATGGTTGATAGGTAAGAAGCCTTTTTTACATGGAAATACCATAATTCAGAATATGAGATTCCCAAAATGCACAGAAAGCAAATCATAACAAAGGGTATAATTCTACAGAATTTTAAACTGTAATGGAAATGTGTAATCCTGTGTTTTTTTGGTGTCTGCTGGTGTTCCCCAGTATTCTTTAATGGTATTTTTTGCATGTAATTTTTAGAATATCAATGGTACATGTGAAAGGAGATGACCTTGAGGTGTTTACCCTGATGGAACCTGACATTTCAGTCAAGTAGCTGCTGAGGGGATGGCATTGGCACTGCAGCATGCTGAAATGGTTTGTTCATTTATTTAGCAAAACCTGGCTCCAACGCCATATACTCACTCACCAGTCCCTGAGCCCACCTGGATCTTTCAGACACTGCAGGTAGGACTCTCTGTTCCCTGGGATATTTCTCATTCACCCAACCATATCCTCACATAGAGAGAAATCCTTCCCCCCCCCCCCCACAGAATTTTGGAGTTCCTGTTTTGAGGTCTCTTGCCCCTCTGGTGTTTGCAGCTGTCCTCCTCCATTAGTAGTCTGTAGAAGAAGCAGGGTGGAGAAGGAAGCTTCTATAAAGAACCTAAATAGATATGTTTTCTGGAAAGAGTTATGGAGAAAGTCCCAGCGAGTATGTTGATGAGGGATTATTGTGTCAGTCATCACAGTAGGCATCCAGCTATAGATATAACCATATCAAATAAGTAAGAATACATTTGTGCCTCACTTAACTGAAAATAAATGTCATCAGATTAACACCTGTTAAAAAAAAAATAACTCTACAAAGAGAATGGAGCCTGTGTTCTGTACAACATATGCTTATGATATAGGGCGTATTGTAGAACATGTTGGCATGTAGAATGTGTTCTGTTGTAGCTAAAAGCTTAATGCAGTTTCTCTGCTTTAAGGCAGACTGCGTGAGTGGGGAAACATTTCATATTTGATATATTATCTCACTTGAGGTGCATTTCCAGAACATGTAGACAGCTTAACAAAAGGTAAGGTAGATTATTAAAAAAAAATTCCTTCCCCACTCCCTTTTTTTTTTTTTTTTTTTTTTTTTTTTAAAGGGGAAATTTCAGATTGATTTTTTCTAATTGTTCATCAGGCATCTGAAGGATCGTGTCAAGAAAGGGTTTTGGCGATTTTCCTCTTTCCTTCTCTTGAGATGGAGGAGTATTTTTCTGACATAGATGTACAGACAGAGATGCAAGAAGTCAGGACCAAAAAAAGACCAAGGAATTTTTTGTACTTTTAAAATTAAAATTGAGTTTTCACAAAAAAAATATTTTACCACAAAGAAATGTTCTTGCCATGAGAATAAGCTATTCGTTTTCAATATCTTTTTCCTCCTACACAGAGAGTTTGCTCTTTGGGATATACAACACTCCGCATGTTTCGCAGTGAGGCAAGTAAGGAGTGGAATAAAGGAGCCCAGTCAAACTTGAGAAAAATGTGGTTTCACTGTTTGGATTAGAATTGTGAGGTATTCTGGACACATGATTCTGTGATCAGGCCTGATGATGTCCAGGTCCCATTTGTTTAAATACAGTAGCTTTTAAATCTAGAGGTTTGATGGTTTGCCATTTCTGTGTTCTTAGGCTTTTTCGAGTCTGCCTGGTTCCCCCATACAAGGGTATGCTGTTGGGAATTGCCATTTGAATCCTCTGAGACTAGACCAGAGACTGTACAAAACTCCTTCCAGTATCTCATATGGACTGAATTCTTCACAGAGGTTTCCAGAGGTTTTTCGTTTATCATCAAAAAGTATTTTACAATGATGAGCTTTAACAATTAGCTCTGATCTGTGAATTCAAAATTTATCTTACAGTAAGAAGTGCATTTTTATGTTATTACCTAGACTGAAAGGAGATTTGCATACCGAAATTTCTTGATTTTGTAATACACCAATATTTGTGCAATGCACTTACTATAACTAATTATTTTAGTATATCAAGAATTATAACTAATAATTTCAGTAAAACCTAACACATCTGAACATTTACAAATTCTTTTTACGCATGGAAGATACATAGCATTTTTTTTAAATCTATTTAAATTAAGACTAAATACAGAGCATGACCGACCGACAAATTAAATGTTTTCAGCTTCTGTAAGTACAAAAGGTACAAACTGTAATAATTTTAACTCTATTCCATTGCTGAAAGCTACTAATAGTAAAAACAAATCAAAACAGTAATATAGCCTAACTCATGAAAAGGGAAAAAAAGGACTGAGAAAGGATTTTGCAGCAAAATTAGTTTAATTAAAAAAAAAGGAAGAGTAAAAACATTACTCCATTTTTGATGGATTCAATTCTGCAGAGAAAAAGAAGAAAAGAGTGAGTCACATAAATCATATTTGCATCCATTTCCCCTAACACTATGAAATACTCAACAGTTTTGGTTGCCTGCATGCATATATACTTGCAGTGAAGTACAAATTAGTAACTGTGAAAACATTGTGGTTTCCCACAGTCACTATACGGTCAGCACAGCTGTAAGACCCAGTGGTGTAACATGCTAAATGGTGACTGTTGCCTTGCAAGTGTAAGAGGCTCTTCTTTTAAACAGCTGTTCGGCAGTCTGGTTTTGATTTCCTAGGGTATAAATTAGATGTTGTTGGATTTCTTCTTGTGGCGGATAAACATTTGTGGTTTTTATGTTCCTCCTATAAAAGATGCAGCAAACAAAATACTTTTAAAATCTGTTGGATTTTTTTTTTATATAATGTTTCAAAATCCATATRGCTTTTAGGTAATTGATGATCATGCCAATCCTTATGTGCCTTTTGTAAGAATGTTGTTGTTACAGCTGTTTGTGTTTGACTTGTTTACTTCAAATTGAATGCTCGACTTGACTCTTTAAGGGGATGTGTTATAATAAGGATTGGCAGAGTTACTATGTCATCCAAAAAATAAATGCTCCAGTAAATTGGCTAATGCTCAAACAAGTGTTATCCCTGCACTGCCACATTTTATCTCTTCATCTAATAGGATCAATATGTGGTTCTGGGAGGTAGCTCTGGTTTGAGATTTGAGTTTTAATGATCTACTCTCAGAGGAAAAGACTTCATGACATYATGACTTCAGACAGGATAAAGTGTGAAAGATGGAGAAGTGTCAAATATTTTTTGTACTGTTGGTACTAACTATTAGGTTAACAGTTTCTCATAATTTTTCTTGTTATTTAGATGGTGGGGTTTTAAGTTGGCAATAAGTAGATGTTTTAGTAAATGTTATGCTATCAATACTGCATGTTACGCCTCTCCCCAAAATGTCCTAAACAGGCTGGAGAGTTAGTGGCATACTTACAAGTTGTGGCCAGATGCATCATATGTTACAATTCTACTACAGTGGTATCAGCTGACTTGACTAACTGGAAAAAATAAATTTTGTTTGTTCACTGACATTAATTTTGCGTTTCAATCTAGAAAATTAATTCCATTTTTATATAGAATGAATATTCTGATAATGCTGGATTTTTTTTTCATGTTAAATACCATGACAGGGAGACTATTGATGCTTTTCAGAGTATATGTGCTGCATAGGCTTTGTGAGAAAAGCATGAGAAAATGTAAGTAATTTGCTTTAGAAAGTGATGATACAGCGTGTACAGTACTGAATGAATGCATCTCCTTTTATGCTGTCATGGATTCATACTTAGAATGCAGCACAAACGCAAGCCACCTTATAAAGCAAAACAGCTTTCACCACAGACTTTAAAATCTGTTAAAATCAGGATTAACAGGAGATGATGAGAACATGAAGGACAAGAAGGAACAGCAAGTGTGGCATGTGATTATTTGGGAGGCTAAGTCATCATCTCTGGACTTTCCATTATGCTGTAATGAGTTGCATAGCTTGTTCATTTAGTCACAGCAGACATCACTCTGTCCCTGAAGAGCTGAAGAAGATTCCTATAATCATTGTGTATCTCTGAATACTGAGCCATTTTTGTGTTCAGAATTCAGATACTATGTTTCTGCAGTACTGTGGACTTACTTTTCCTAATTCCATCTAACAAAACAGGATAAATTCATTCTCATGCAGATAATTAAGAGATAATGACAATTGAAAGGAACATTGTCACAGGGTTAATGGTTTCCTGCTGCTAGATTAATGCCTCAGCAAAATGAAAGATTTTCCCTAAAATGAAGCATCTTCCTTTTGCAACAACATTCTACAGCAATCCACTTTCCTCCTGTTAACTAATGTGATAAGAATCATTTTGCTTGATGAATCAGGTGAGTGATACCCATCAGTATGGAAAGGCTGCACTCTGGATTAAAAAAATTTTTTTCTATACAGTTAGCTAGAATGATTTACTGGTAATATATCACTGAGGTATTTTCGGTCACATCCTCAAAACTTAGACATTTGAGGATTTATATTTAGTAATTGTGAGTAAACTTAGCTTAGTGGAGATAATTTTTAAGTCTAGTTGATGTTAAAGGGAATTCATGCAGGTATTTAAAATAAGCCAGTTACTCATTTTTGTTTATTAACTAGTGTTTGTCTCTTGAAAAGCTTAAAATGTAATGGAGTGAGAATGTTGTTAGTCATATAATGTGCCAATATGAGGCATTTGTATGCCCAAGGATAGCGTTCTGTCAGTTAGTCTAATGTCAGACAGCATTCAAGATACTTCATAGCTTTCCATAAGTGTATTTCCAGAGGTATTACCATTTGACTTCTGTTTAATACTAAGGTTATGATGTTACATTTTTAGCTATATTATTAATACTGTATGTTCATGGAAGGCGTTGAAGCATTTAACTTCATAGCCTACTCATAGATATAGAAATATTGTTATTATATAATATTTATAGGGAGTTGAGCCATCTGGAGCAGGGTACTTGCTAGGTGAAAGTTTCATCAAATAACATGCCTCATATAAATATGCATCATTATATACATGTAAAGGAGAATATTAGTAAGAACATATTGTATAAACTCTTACTAGTAAGCTATGTGTAAAGATTAGCTATTAGCAGTATATGTGGAACAACAAAAGCAAATAGTAGAGCAATTGTGAACATCACAGGAAGAAGTGAATTCCTTAGTACTACTGCCATAAGGTCCGGTAAATCTATATGATATGTATGGCATCCCATGGAAGGGACTGTCAGGTGGCATAAGAGCAAGGCGTATGTGTCCTCTTACCTGCTTATGCTAGCGTGCATGTTATATAAAGGAGTTAAATTTTTGTTTGAATATATTCTAGACAATGTTTCCCATTAGAACATGAAAAACTAATCTTCAGCCTCCTCGAATTAGTGCATATTTGCTGTGTACTGCATTTAAAAGCCATATTTACTTCCTGCAGCAAATACCCACTGTCAATAAAAAAGAGACCACGTAAGTGGAAGACAACTTAGCCTTTCTACTGGTCACTATTCTGTGGTCAAGTTTTTACAAAATCTATTTTTGGAAAAGTCTTTTTTCTAACTGTAGTGCTGTTTTCCATTCCAGTTTTCTCATAAATTGTGATTCCATTACAGAAATCCAAGTAAATGTGATTAGTATAAATATATGTCAATTCCTTGTGTTTGAAAAGAGCTGGGGAGATGATGAAAAGAGTGCAGTATCAGGTACCTGTTTGTTTTTTTGGCCAATGTTTTGCAATGAATATTTATAATAAACTGAAGATCTAAAAATCAGTAGTATCAATATTGGAAAGTATGAAACATCTAGCTCATTTTGTTAGGCATCTAATGAAAGGATACTTTTCTATAAACTGCTATTTTAGAAACCTCCAGTGACAAATGTTATAAATCCCTTTGTAGGGAGCTGTTATTTAAGAGCTATTTATCCTCTACTTATAGTCAATTAGTATTGTCACTAATAGTCTTTCCATTGATGGGAATATAATAAATAAATCACCTGCACTTTGCCTTGGGACCTGATCAAAAGTCTGCTGAAGTCTTAATAGGAGGTGGGATCTTTGTATACTTCAGGCAGTTTTGAGTAATCCTATTCTTCTTGTGATAAAGTGTAGGAGCAGCAAAGTGTAAGTAACAGGTCTCAGGGTGGGTTTGTAAATACACATGTATTTCTCTACTCAGTTTTCATTAAATGAAGTAAATTATTGTATTAATAGACCTTTCTGCTAAATAAAATCCAATAGTTAAGTGTTTTGGATGATGGTAGCAAGAGTACAGAAGATGAGATGAGAAACTGTTTCAAGAGCTTCAGAGTTCAGGAAGTGTTTACTTAATTTACACAGGTCGGAAAAGAAAGTAATTTGGTTTTCTTTTAAGCACAGACTGTCAAAACAGTGTTAGAAAGTAGAGAAGAAGAGATATCCTAATGTAGGTGAAGCTGCACAAACCTCCTGCAAGTCTAAAAGTAACACTCTCTCAGCTGATTTGTTAATATAAACTCAAACCAAAATCTTTTTCATAGAAAAGTACCTAATAAAAGATCACAGAACCCTGTAGCTTACACATCTTCTCCCGATTTTTACGTAAATTGTAGACAATGTGTTATTAAATCAGATTTTATTCTGTTGTGTTCAGAAAGGAAGTTTTTATCTGGGCAGTGTTATTTCTTCTAAAGCAGATTAAATGGAAATCATTCATTGTTGATCCCTGCCACTTTGTCATACCTAAGTTTGTATCAAAGATGTTAGTATCTGTAATAAGCAAAGATTTGTAAGCTCTTGAGTTAGAATATTCACAACTGTTCATCCCCAAAAGTAATTAATGATTTCTGGATTCAGATTAATTTGCATTTTGGTGCAAGTAATGTCTTTGCTCTAGATAGTTTTAGGGAAGTTGGAAATGAACCTGATACCTTGGCATTCATAAAATAGAGAGTTCAGAAGTAAAACTGAAAAGACTTACATAAAAAGGAGTGGAATAATCAATTCCTTTTCTATTTTGTTTTGGTCCACATAGAGTTAAATTTCAAAGAAGATGATTTCTTGTATTTATTCTTGAGAATTACTGTTTTCCAACATCTGAATAAAAGTAGTGTATTCTTCAGTAAGACAGAGACTGTTTCTATTGTTCCTCAAGTTACATGCTCTTTGCCTTGTTATGCTGTTTTCACTGATTATAAGGATATTCAGCAACCTGAGTGGAAATTTAAAATTTCTCTGTTAATTTACCTTTTTTATTTTTATTTTTTTTCCCTGCTGAAACTTTTTCAAATCCTTTGTTGGACCTCACTGGTACAAAAGAACAGAGATCCAAATCCACTTTGGGTCAAGGGGATAGGTCAAAACCGACAAAAACACCTTTTTCATGCTTACCCATGAGTAACCTCACAGTGAGTTTAATTTTAAGTAATTTAAAAATGAGTTTTAACTTCAAGTGTACAATTAATGGTCATGTTTATGTCAGATTTTCTGTAACCTTACCATGTGTATAATTTCTATTACATTTTAATGTATTAAAAATACTAGTACAAGCAAAAATATAAGTAACATTTTAATATTTATGCTATTAGGGAAGAAAAGCACACTCTGGAAAAGTATATACTTGAATTTCTGAGAACCTCAGATAGTTTGGTCAGTGACATTTATATTTATACAAGTACAAACAGTAGATACACTTCTCCACTAGTTTTTCAGTGCTTCTGACTTTTTCGCACAGAAAAAGCAATAAGCAGCACTGCAAAACAAGAGCTCACTACTTGGTATTGCCTTTTCATTTTTAATTTATGAAAGGAGTGCTTTATAACTGTATTTCAAGTGATTCTGAAAATTCTAAATTTTGGTATTGTGAGTACTGATGGTGCAGAGAGTTCCTAGCCTCTTTTGTGCCAAGCAGAAATGAGAGGTGCAAGGCAGACAGGGCAGATGTCGGTTCAGGATCTGGTCTGTCATAGGAAAACAGATACAGCTGTAAAATACTTAAGTACCAAGACTTTGGATGCTCATATCCTGTTTTCCTATGGAAAAGACCAAGGATCTTGTATGGATAGAAAAAGATAAACCTGGCCAATGTGCTGCTGATATAAATCACAGGACAGTTTGTTTTCTTTGACTCCTAGCTCCTAGCATTTAAATTAATTTTTCTTTGTTTTACTGTTGCGATTTCATATTGACTGTATGGAATCTCACAAAGACGACCCTATTCTTCCTATTAATTGATTATGTCTTACATAAAGACAAAAACATTTTGTTTTATTTAAATCAATATTAAGATAAAAGAAAGAAAAATAAATGTAGCTGTCACATGAAATTAGGTAGTTTTACTGTAAGCATTGTTTACCATATAATAACAAAATTATTCAGTGGTGATGTGTTAGTATAAAACAGGTATTTTATTCATACTAATTGGAATGTTAGTTGTGGGAAAGAAACAACATTTGCAGTTACTAAATATTAGTATTACTTCCCATATGCTTTTCTCTGAAATACTATCACAATTCATTATTGACACTGACAGTTTGCTTTATTTTGTATAGTGTTCAGAACTATGGCCACTGTCCCAAGGGGCTTAAACAGATGTAAAATAGAAACAATTATCTAAAGATGAAATCAAAGATTGAAAATTGCTAGACTAAGGCAAAGTCAAATCCATTTGCACATCGCATTCAGTTCTTGCTCCATTCCCTGGCTCTTTCTCCACAGAACAGCTTTTTGTCATCTGGAATTTAAGTGTGGATACTATGGTTGTATCTGCTACAGCTAAAATACAATGTTTTTTATTACTATTATTATTAAACTACTGTTATATACCACTGTAATGTGTATTTTGTCATAGCTTTGCAGAATATCGAACTGAGCATTATTTGGGAGGTATAAGCAGCAGAGGTTGTGTGAAGATAATTAAAGAAAAGAGTCAGACTTGACAGTTTCGCTGTGGAGGTTTTCAAATTGCATTGGGAATGTTTATGTAATCACTCAAAAGAGGCTTTTTCCGTGTACCTGTTTGCACTCTTTACTTTTGAAATTCTTTCAGCAATCAGCCCTTGGAGAACCCTTAAAGAGCACTTACGTGCTCTTGATTGCTAAGGAGAAAAGCCCTGTTAGTGAATCATTGGGAAAACATTCCATAACAAACCAGTCTTCTAATGAAGGTCACTACTGCATTGGCAATGGGCAGAAGGAGAGTGTGTGTGGGGAGGGATGCTGTTTTATTGTGGGATTGTTTGAGGCACACAATGGTGGAGGAAAGAGCCAGACACCGGGCCTTTGTGTGCAAATTTCCCACCAGCACTAAGCAACTTTTTTTTTGCAAGTTAATTAAGTGAATTTGGAGTCCAGAGTTGGCCTAACAAGCACTTCTTCATGAATGAAAGATTTGTCTCTGGCAGGGAGACAAGGCTCCAAACAATGTCAACAGCAATTACTGCCAACCATGGCCGTTTTAACAGCTCACAGGAAAGAGCGAGAGGCTGCTGTGAAGGTAATGTAGTATATTAAGGAGGACAGGAATGTTTGGGGGATTGTTTTTACCAATCTTCTAGCAAACTTGTCCCCTGTGCACCCCACATTTTAACCAGCACTGGGTCTCCTCTGTGAAATGTTTGTCCAAAGATACTAGTGCAGTCGAGGAGCTCCCTGTGGCAGGTATGTCAAAAGTAGATATGAGGGAGCCAGTGGGAAGCTGTGTTACATGAAGAGCTGATGTTAATTTGGGTGAGGTATGAGACAAATTTAATATCGCAGAAATAGAGACAGAAATTTCACTGAAAAATTACACTCGTCCATTTAATGAATCCCAGTAATCACAGGCCCATTTGCACGGAATTTGATGGGACTTGATGAATCTTTTTTTCTGTATTTTGTCTCATTGCATTCATTAGGGACCTGTTGCTTGCCTCAGACATTCTCTTTGGAAAACTGAACCTTCAAGCAGTGAGATGAATTTTTCATTTGATAAAAACAGTGAGAAAGCAATGTCAGACCCACAATTTTCTGTGTTCTGGGCAAAATGTATAGAGCAGCAGTAGTCGCACAGGTTTTACACAATCAACTGCCCATACACTGAGAACACCTAATCTGCTTGTTTTGCTAGCTGTGTCCTGAAAACAGTGATGCAACTGTTATTTTTTAGGAAACAAATGGATTCTATAGTGTAATTGGCATGAAATTGTGATGTGAATTGAAATACGTGACAGCGTGGTCATTGCTCAGTGGCCCACATGTGTTCAGTTATTGTCAAAATGGCAAGGTTTGGTTTTTGTTAATTACCTTCTTTTTTGTTTTAGACTTGTGCTTGTTCTCCTTCTGCCTATTTTCCGGACCAGTTTGATTTTCAGCTGTGACATGTAAAAGGTTTACTTTGGCAGAATGTTTAGTGTGGTACAGAAAATAATAAGTATTTTCTTACTAAGTTTGGTCTTTCTCACTTAAGCAGACCTGTTCCTCTTGTTATGTTCTTGAGCAAAAGAGGACATTTTGAGCGGAATCACAGACTTAGTATCAGTCATTGTCACAACCAGTCATTGTACAAGCCAAAGCATTAACGATACTCCTTCATCAGGGAGTGATGGCATGTTTTCCTTGATCTTACCTGTGTCAATCTTTACTGGAAATCTAGGTATTGTCTAGGTATCTTGTCAGAGTTAAGTACACATATGATTCACAGTGTGTTTAAACCACTGGACACAGTGCAGAGGCCAAGAGGCAGCTTAGTGAGCTATACTGCATCTGTGTTGGAAACAGTAGTTAAAATCCTGACATCTGTAAGCTTTTTAAAGCTCCAAAAAGTTTTACAATGTTTGAAACAAGCAGGTTTTGCAAGGCATAGTCCTGAAATAGACATTTACGAACAAACAGAGTCTTTGGTGCTCACGAGCAGTGTTTAATATTGGCAGTTGGTTCTAGAATATCTAACAAAAAATTTTGAGTTAATACATACTGCCGTTTTACGTGTGGCTCGGTCAAAGCTACGTTCTTTGAAACAGTTCTGTAAATATTGATCCTTTTGTCCATGGCTAAAATGTGAAATACAACAAAGTAAACACTTGACAAAATGAGAAAGCTTTTTAATTTCTTCTTATTAAACTCTTTCGCCTGCTATTAAAAGCATCAAACAGAAAATCAATTGTTTGAAGAGAGGCTTAGCTTTCTAGAACTCCCAGTCGGGCGGTGTTGCTGAGCATCTCCTGTGACATCAACTGCACTTGCATGCAATGAGTGTGAAGTAAGTGTGCTTTACAGTAATCTTAGCAGTACCACTACGGTATTTTGGCACCTAAAGAGTAAGTAATTACAGATTTAGTTCATCAGTCATCTAGTAGGATAAACAACCGATTATGACAATCAAAATACTCAATTCTTTTCTTTTCCAAAAAGCTTATGGCTAACTAGTTGAGGGTTCTTATTAGCAGCTCATTTAAAAATAACATGTTAAAGTTTGCTTTGTAAAGACAAACTGAGGCATATTTTCCTTGAGTTGCTGTGGTAATGGCAGAATATTACAGCTATGAGAAGCTGTCAACAGAAAAGTTGCCTCTGTGGTTCCTAGTTGACTGGCCCTGCGGGGAGTCACCTAGAGCATTCTTCATACTGCTGAGGTAACTGCACACAGTCATCTGTTCTGTAGCAGAATCAACTTAAATGTACATAGTGTAAAGATATCTGTGTATTTCCCATATTTTAATATGTTACATTCACTAACCTGAAGTTTCTGTAATGTTGCTATTGCATTATTTATTTAAACCATAGTATATTTGTATACCAGTATCATTTAACTTTCTGCTTGTATTCTGTCCTATTTCATGTTGTGAAGCAAACTTGGAGGGAAATGCCCTGAGACTGCTTGCGTGGACAGAGAAAGATTCTGTGCTGCAGTTGTGCATGGCATCACTCCATTCTCAGAGAAGTCGAATGCTGCCTGAAATTGCCTTTTTTTTTTTAAAGTCAGATCTATGAATGCTGTTTCTGACCGAGGAGATTCCTGTCAGTGTGAAGACGTGACAGTGCCATTAAAAAAGCAACCAGACTTGCCGTGAACTGCCTGAGCAACAGCTTGAACGAGAAGTTTCTTTGGGCAATTTTCACAAGCAGATCAGAGTTAAATACAGCTCTGGATGTTGGTCTGTCTGATGTGTAATGCCTTGAAATATGTTAAATTAGTCATCACACTGCTGTAACAGTGTAGGTCAGTGTTTTTCCTCCAGAGTGGCCATTTTACTGGTTCGCTTTGGTTTGCTTTTTTAAGAGAGTGTTTGTTGTAACACTTCTCTTGGTTAGATAATTATGTAACAATACAAATTTTCAATTTCTTATTTAAAATAAAAAGTGTGGCAGTTATTGCCAGTATGTTCCTAGTGAGCAGAAATGCATTTATTTATTGATTCTTGAATTACTTCAAAATTTTTTGAGATCTTTTTCTTCGCAACTTTGCACTTCTGAGCGAGTTTATTGTGAGAGACTGAGCGGTAATCCATTTACTGCCAGCAGAAAAGTGTTTGTACTTATTCCTTTTTCTGTGCTTAATCCTTTTTTTTTTTTTTTTTTTTTTTTTTTTTTTTTTTTTTTTTTTTTTTTTTTTTTTTTTTGTTTGTTTGTTGAAGATGCTCTGCAGGTCTATTTATGTGAAAACACCAGACATGTCTGAGGCTTGCCTTTTGTATTAAGTATTATGTTAAGTTTGCATTGCATGATCTAGTTTGTAGGAGTCAGTACTGATGGCAGGCAGTTTTCTACTGATAACTATTTCTTTTACGTAGTTGACAGGCAAAATACTATCCTAAACCCAAGTGATCGCCACTGTTTTTGCTAAGAGCAAGAAATTTTTTTCACAGCTGTTATATACTATCAGTGTTTCTAATCATGCCTTGCAAGTAGTTTGGAAGACTTTATACTAAATTTACATTGAAGCTGTGCTTCCTCTTATTTGTTCTTCCATGCCTTATGTTATTTCTTATGCAGTGCTTTGTAATATTGTGTCTCTGGCATTATACACTACAGGAAAGTACACTGTGCCTTCAGCAGCCTGTGCAGTCTCCTTGTTTCCTGATCACCCTCAAGAGATGTAAATGCTGGAGGAAAGCGAGTGAACAGTCAGCTTCTATTTATCCTCAGAAAGCTCACTTGATCAGTCTGCCCATGGAACGGAAATTTTAGAAGTGGTCAGCCTTTGAATTTCTTGGTTGTGCCTCGAATAGTTAGATGAAGGCAAAACTTGCAGTCAATGAGAAGTTAGAGATAAGAGGACTGAAAACAATTGGCAGAATGGTGGAAAACTTCTTGAAGGGAGGTGGTAATTTTGAGCAGTTCTCAAGTTAGTGGATATGTAGGATGGAGAAGGAACTGAAATAGTAGATTATTTGTATTAAGTTTATCTTACAGACTGATTTCATAGGAGTAGAAAAAAATTGGAAACATTTCTAGGATTTTTTTTTTCGTTTGTGTCCACCTTACTTGATGCAGAGTGGAAGGAATTTGTCTTGGAATACTAACTCAGTATTTCTGGAGTGCTAGAATGCAGCCTCTGAAACTCAAATTTTCAGAGTTAGAGACTTTCACATGTCGGTGAAAGGCTTATCAGAGTATTTCTTGGAATTTCTGATCGTGAATTTCAGCCCTGTATAGTGAGCAGAGCAGAAGTTCAAAACTTATCTTTATTTGAGCATGATGACTGGTTTAAGTGGCAAAAGTTTGGTAGCTACGTGCATATATGGCGGAAAGCTTGTGGTTGCTGGGGACAATGTATGGTAATCGCCATGTAGAAATCCCTGCAGCAGAATGTGCTTTTTCAGGATACTGGTTGATACATTACCTAGTAGGTAAAAATCCAAGTATTCTCCAGTACAGTCATTCCAGTACAGTACAGCAAAAGCAGAGCATAGAAACACAGAACTGCAGGTAATCTATTGCCAGCCTCTGCTCTAAAATTTCTAATTCTTGGTTTCTTGAAAGACATGGAAAAGACATGTCTGTCATTTGGAGGTATATTGCCCTCCACATTTTACTGCATTGAGACAAAATACGTGACCGTGTCTCCTCTACATTGCTCCCTGGTACAGCCCTGCCCAGGAAATGGGACAACTGGAACAGTTAGAAAATTAAAATGGAGGAAAACTGCAGTGCCTTTTTAATTATACAGTGTTAGTCTCCCTGCAGTATAACACAGGTGAGAGAAAGCAGTCTCCTGTTTTAATACATGCTCCCTGGAGAGAGCAGAGCACAGATTACAATAAAAAGAAATTGCCAGATGACCTGGTATCTTAGGGTGTGATTTCAAAAAGAGCAAAGTCTTATTCTAGCCCCACTGTCCAGACCAGTGGCTGTGGCTTGAATAAAATAAAGCGTGATTTAACAACTTCATCAAAAAAGCTGTTTTCACTTGATATTATGGCCTTCTAGAGAAGGACTTTCTGAAGAGCACAGAAATCATCAGTCTGTTTCTGAGTTACTGGTGAGTCTGTCTGCCAATGGCTATAGTTACAGCTGAGCGAATAATGCAGAGTAAATAATTGGAGACATTTTTTTCAGCTTATGAAAAATCCATGAGCAGTTCAAAACTGTTCACTTCTGTGCTTCGTATTCATTCATTTGCTCTTGCATAGTTTTTATTGGCTACATAAGCCATACAGTATGGTTTGCTCCATTTTTCTTTTTTCTTTATTTGAGCCTGGTTGTACATTCATATTAAATACTGGCCACCTAGAGGTCTGTGTGTTGGAAAAATCTTTACATTTTAAGCATTTATAGATTTTTTTTTTCAGTTGCTCTTCACTGCATTTATGTTTGTTTCCTGTGATCTACATTGCTGTAGCTGATCACTTCGTAGTCCACAGTGTACTCACTAAACTTTCCATTGCTAAACTTCCATTTTCATTTGAATGCTGCATGCTGTATCTGTGTGTTTTAGTGAGGTTCTGCTCTGATTCTGCAATGATCTGCCCCCATTTCCTTATTTTCCTGTGGTAGGATAAGCTTTAACAGCTTACACAGGCAACAGGTAGATTGGAGCCTTGGCTCTGCGAAGGCAGGCAGGTGACTGATCCAGTTAGACTCTTCATCACTAACAATATGTTTCACAGTTTCTGATTTGAAACTTTGTATTACTGAACTTTAGGCACTCAGAATACCAAGTTACTAATGAAGTCCATGCTCTTGTTGTGGCTAGAAAGTTCTTTCTTTGGACAGAGAAGAAAGTGTTTTTTACAGACTTCTTTGTGAACTTGGTCAGAGCTTCCAGAGTAGCTGTCCTAAGTTTTCCTAAGGAGTAAGACTGGTGAAGGTCATACCTTGAAAGTAAGCTTACAAAGACAAAAAAATTGTCCTTCTCTTCAGCGTAAGTTTCAAATGACAATGGTGCAAATTAATAAGTCTTTAGCCTAGTAAATACATGTAGGAATTATTTAGTCTAAAACTTTGCCCTTCTTGGTACATCTTTTGCTATGTTTTTATACATCTTCTCCTTAGTGGATGGAGATAGCCTTCATTATGGAATGCATTTGTGTTCATAGAGTTGAACAGGCATTCTCTCTCATCAAATACAAAGAGCTTCATATATTTTCTATAATAATAATTTGCGGTAATAATTCTTGTTTTGGTTTACAGCCTATACGGGCTCGGTACAAAACTTCTTTGAATGTCCTATAGCTATCAGGATTTCTTTTTGACAGCTGCTGAAGGAAAACATATGTAGTCTAGCATGTAATTAATGCTGGTGATTCCACTCTGATCATTTTACTCTTATAATGTGTATGTCTGACTGAGAAGGAGATAATGGAAAAATCACATCAGAAGATCCTTGATTATGGCTTGATTGAGCTTGTGTGAACTCTAGACAGCTAATGTTGTTGTGATTTCTAAGCCATTTAATGTATAATATTTTTGTACAGTGTGAGATAGTAATCTGAACATTTGTAATCAGAATTACATCTGACCTCTGAATGTCAGATCAGGTTTATTTTTATTCTTGACTTCATTGAAAATCATTAGGATGTTGTAATACTAGAATCTATGCAAACCATGCGATCTTACAACTTCTTGATCTTTAAGAAAAAATTTCTGCCATTCAACACAGAAGGTAGATTTGCAGTTTTTAGCAATGCACATGGGCAAATGGTTCCCCATCTTCTTCTCAGCATTCACTCACTATATCAAGAATGAGTTGCAATAAAGAAAAAAAGTTTATATGACTAATGCTCTGAAAAAAAAGTGTGTTGCTGGAGGTGAGTATGCTGACAAGCCACAACCTCAGTATCTCAGTCTAACAAAACATAGAATGCTGGAATAATACAGGTTGGAAGGGACCTCTGAATGTTATCTGGCCAAAGCCACTGCTCCAAGAAGTCACGTTTTAGATCAGGCTGCTCAGGGTCTTGTCCCGTTTAGTTCTGAATTTCCCCAAGGATAGACTGTAGGCATAACACAATACTCAAAACAACTGAATATAGATAACCTTTTCAGCATAAAATATGCATGCCACTTTCTGCTTTAATACAAGTAGTTTGCAATAACTGAGGTTAAGTGTTGGCTTTTACTTCAACAAATAGTATGATTTTATTTCTAAAAGCTGATGTTTTGAGGATGGTATATATATGATCACAGAAGTAAGTACATGGTAACGCTGCATGAAAACTATAATGCCTATCTGTTGATAAGTGAGAGTGGAGGAAAAGGGGGCAGCATATGAAGTCTCTGGCAGTTTTACTAGAGGACGATGTCCTCTGACCATAAAAGAGCTAAATGTGTTAAGATTCCTGTCATCTGCTTTACCTAAACGGACTTAGAAACCCAGATTGTATTTACCAGCCAGGAGACATCCACGTATGGCTGAGAACAAATAAAGTTTTAGCATGGCAAGCTTATTCATGCTGATTATCCTAATACATCATTTTCAATACACTGAAATAAATCCTTAGTCAAACAGTACTTATTTTTTGACAAAATGGTGCATCTGAGCATGCCAGGTCTTGCCAGTCTATGGAGGTCATAGCTCTTGACACTAGCTGAAGTACCAGCTTAGTGTTGAGTTTTTACAGACCTATGTYAATTTTCAGAGGACTGAGTAAAGCAGAAATTTTAAGTACAAAAGGTATGAGATAATTTGTCATATTTTACTTTCATCACAATGATGTTAATTGTGTTACTGGCAATGCCACAATCTGCTTTTTTGCAGTGCTACTCTTCTACAGGCCATATCAGTAAAGTTTAAAGGGCATCATATCATATGGAAATGTTTGTTTTCCCTCTTGTCCCCTTCACACTTTGTGAAGTCTTTCTCGATACAGGTCCTTTCGGAGCCCACCAGTGCCACAGGAGTGTCTCCCCTGCATGGCAGGCTGTCTTACTACTGTGGCTCTATGGAACAAGCTTTCTGCTCCTGTGCAGGAGAGCATTGTTTCCCAGACTGTTTGTAATGTTTTCCTAGGTAGCAGGTAGCATCTTGTTCTCAGAATAGTTTTTCTCTCTCCTTGATAAACCCAGAAGTCTCTTCCCCTGAATCTTAAGAAACTTACTGCCG
Organism: Rhea americana; assembly: GCF_003343005.1. Classification (NCBI taxonomy): domain Eukaryota; kingdom Metazoa; phylum Chordata; class Aves; order Rheiformes; family Rheidae; genus Rhea; species Rhea americana. The sequence goes on along the minus strand of NW_028186459.1, from coordinate 563,043 downwards.
ACATACTGAGGCGTTTTTGCTGTCCAGCTTTGTGTATCGATAAACACAGGTGTCAGCACAGTTCTGCAGGTGACCTTTTTCTAATCGTGATTTTTTTAGATCCAGCAGAGGGAGCACAATAATAAAAGTAATTGATACTACTGATCCTTGTACCTGTCTTTACTCCTAGAATCTGGAAGTATTCTTCAAATACATCAATGTTATAACTCCATTTTACTGATTCATAAAGTATGTGGTAACCTTGGGGGGAGAGCTAAGTACAGCAAGCAGAAAGGCTGTGACACAGCTAAACTTACGAGCAAGAAACTGCTGCACCTTATTTTCTACAGTAGCAACTGAAAGTACAGAAATAAATAATGTTTTGTGGTGGAATATTAGATAATTTGATGTGGCTACTCAAATAATTCAGTAGTCTGTAGGATCCTTGTTAAATCAGGACAGACATGGAATACTTACTGTTTGCAGAACATTACTCATTTCGTGATTTTATATGGTTCCTAGTAGGATCAAGAAAAATCAAAGATGCAAGATGTGCATCTGTTGTTAGGAGGTGAGAGTATTTTAGCTGTGCATATACATATAGCAAGCACAGTGAAAATTTTGCATCTGAGTGATGCTGTAATATTTATGGAAAGCAACTGTAGCTCTGTCCCACCAGATCTATTCCTGTGGTACCACAGATTGTTCTCTAGCCAGTGGACATTGTGCAGTATTTTGTTTTGCATTTAAGTGACTGAATAAACCAGGTGGTACTGTAGTGCACAGAGATGATGATAATGAGAAAAGAATTAGTAAAACAAGAGACTTTATCTTCATTTATTTCAAGTTTACTCTGCATCTGCCTTTCTCTCTTGTACTATGAGCTTTTTTTTTTTAATTTGTATTTGTGCAGCCCCCCCCTTTTTTTGGTGCCTGAGAAGCGCTTGGAATCCTGCAGTGATTCAGAATGATTTGCAAGTGGTTATGCTGCCTCTTGCTCTTCTGAAGTTGTTAAATGTGATATATCTATTGGAGGCAGCACCACAAATATATAGCCCAAAGCATTGTTGTCAGCTGAACAATGAAAGCTCCTTGCGTCCCCTGTGAGAAGTAGGGGCTCGTCCTGACTATGCCAGCTTTACCGGATGGAAACTCTGGTTTTGCGTATGTCATTTGGGCTGAATTTGATTACTTATATTTTTCTAGTAAAGTCAGCGTTGTGGAAAGTGAAAGGCAGCCTACTAATAAGATTTTTCTCTTTTATGTCTGAATTCAAAATCTACTTGAGTCAGTTGAAGATTCTCCTGGTGACGAAATCTTGTTGGTGGATTGACCCAACAGTTTGAAATTTGGCATCGCTGGTGCTAACCCTTGGAATGTGCCTCCTGCCTTTCTGAAAGCGTGCTGTAAAGCCTTCCATTGCGATGAATGGTTAATGTGTTGATTGCTTTAATCCAGGCTGTCAGTTACCTGTGTCTGTTGCACCTCCTTTCTCCTGTCAAGCTTGTTGGGATCTGTRTGCCTGGGATGGAGCCTGAGGCATTTGGCTTTTGAGCTGGGAAGACAGGATTTGCAAATTAAAAGAAGAATGCTAATCACTTAATGTCCTTGTTTGTTCCTTTTTAAACTGTGTAGACTAGACAGTTAATCAATTATTTGAAATGATGATTCTTGCATTGCTCACATATTAACAGTAGCACCCTAAGAGAAGTCAGTGAGCAATCTTGTAATAAGACAGTGAAGTGGGTTATAATTTAATTTCTTATACAGTCTTGCAGAGTATAATACACTGGCARTGTGTGTGCTGATGCTTATTTTAATTTAATCAAGATTCATAAGTAATATATTTGTATTTTAGTCTAGCTGCCGGATGCATAGTTTATTCAGGACCTACCTTAATGAATAGTTAAACTGCAGAAACAAACCGTTGGGGGAGGGTAACTATGATCTATGTTCTTTGTTTTTCTGATTTTCTGAAAAGCATTCCTTACCCATTCTTTTTCCATTTGGCTTTTTGTTTCAGAACCTACTTTTTTCTTGGCAATGGGGGAGATCACCTATACAGAACCGTGATCAAGCTTCATATTTTTCTTTTTAGAATCTATATATAATGAGTCTAAAAAGCTTAGAGGACTGGTTTGTTAAGACTGTGTATTTTACAACTACCTTAATTTCTTGGCTGCACAACTCTAAAATAGAGAAATTCTGTGTGGACAAAATGTTCACTCTGGTCACATGATACTACGTAATGTGTATACCTGAAATTGCCAGGATGCTTGATACTTAGTACCCTTCTTCTCTCTCTCTTTTTTTTTTCTAAGCTGTTTACTAATATTCAGTGAATCTTACAAATTCTAATAAATACAGTTGTGAAAATCCAAAAGAAATTAGTCAGATTTCTCAAAACTGTGCAGTTCCAGTGGGCTAAAGCAATGCCAGAGACAGGATTTTGCAGTTGCTGTGTACAGGATCAGACACTGAAGCAACCATTATGATTCTGAGAGTTTCAGCAGTTGGAAATAAAAGGTGACCAGGTCAGGAAAGGCACTGAGCCTTTTCTTTCTATGATTGCTTAGTGTGAGGGTTGCATGAAGGTTTTTTTTCCATTCCCATGGGATTAGGTGCAGTTTGCCCTGTCCTGTGACCATGCGAGGTGGTATGAGATCATTTCCTAGCGTCTTCAGTGTATTATATTAGTCTGAAAATCAGTATCATGTGAGGCCATTACAAACCCTGCAGAAAGACTATGGTACCGTATACTACTTCTGCATCCTGGCCACAGTTTACTGTTTTTGTACCAGAGTATCTTGGACAAAGGTAGTAAATTCATGTTATCAGCCTCTTGCTAAAAGAATTACTGAGGAGGAAGGCAACACTCATGTGTCTCTTTGTTAAATGCATATCGCTTTATCAAGTATCCTCTTAAGGAAAACAGCCATGATTACACACAAGCTGGGTGCGCCAGGGATGGAGGGGGACAGAGTGGCAGATGTGGGCTGCTCTGAGTCCTGTCAGGGAGGAATGATTAATGAACACCAGCTCCAGCTGAGGCTAACCTTTGGAGAGCTGAGCAGGACATCTGCAGAACTGTCAGAGCTCTGACAAGGACAGAGCTGAACAACCAATTATTCCACCATCACTAAGGTGGGCTGTCAGTTTAATCCCAGCCACTCACTTAGGCAAGGACGGGGAAATTTCTCCTTTACACAGCACCACTGTGTTGTGACCTTAACTATTTCAGTGCTGCTGAGGGGAAACATGGGACAACAGAATTTTTTTTAAGCTCCATGTGTGCAAGATCACTTATAGGTTGAGTATGCGTAGGATAGGCAAACACTCAAGAGTGTTAAGAGCTATTGTGAAAAAAATAATAGTAGTAGCTCACTATTGAACTGCAATGACATGCACGGTTTCTTATAATTAAAAAAATGGTAAATACTGAATTGGATATTCCTGCAGAGGGACCAGTAGTAGTTAATGATATTTTCAGAGGTTTGTATTGACAACATGATCTGAAAGTGGCTAACACATTTGGACTCTTCTCAGCCTTTCCCTATGCTCCCACTCTAAGCTGTGTTCATCCTGCAAAGGAAGCACAAGAAGGCTGAGTATTCTTTAGGGATAGTTGATAACACAGAGACCTGTTCTGTTTTTAAAGACTGTTAGGATCTTTTCAGTTGGCTAAGTGGTAGCCGTAGTCAAGCATGAGGTAGGAGGAGACCTTTTAGTACAGGTTTAACTGCAAACATGCACCTAATGCACACAGAAGACATCTGGCCCCACTAATAAGCTTGTGTACCTTAGTACAGCCCTCAGCACAGCAAGTAAGCTTTCAGCCGTGTGCTAGATTTATAGCCTATGTAGTAGTCAGAAAGTCTTCATACTATTTAGTTTCCTAAGTAAGTCCTCCAAGAATTTAATATGAAAACAGATTTCTTTCTTACACATCTTCCTCCTGCCATGTGGCAAAGTGTTTGAGAACTAAGGAAGGTGCAGGCACAGGCATCTGGAGCATGATGGCTACCAGGATATTACATAAGTCATATACCTGTGCTAAAATAATTCAGCTTTGCCCCAGGTGTCTTGCGTGCTGGGAAGGGGAACAGGTTCTTTCAGGCAGTTAATTTAAATCTCTGTTGTTCTGAGCAGAAGCTGTTAAGAGCCATAAACTGTTTTTGAACTTGCTTAATCTTGGTTAAAATGTCCCCAGATGCAGCATTTTGTTTTCAGTTAGGCCATGTAATGAGAAGTTCCAACATACCTACAATATTGAAGGGAAAATTGGCTCAGTTTTTCTTCATGACTCACGCTGGACAGTGTTTCACTTTGTCCTTTTGTTTTCAGGGCAGCAGTTCTAGCGTGGAGCACTACTCCCAGAACATAAGGGCACTCACTACTGCAACCAAAAGTGGTGAAGCTTGAGGTACTACTCACATTCGTAGTTTTGTTGAGCTGTATACTGATACTATACAAGACATAAAGATGAACCAATTCCTTTTGTCAAAGATGAATCGAAACCACTCACTAAGATAAGAAAGGACTTAGCGAAAGAGAGGTGAGCTTGATTAGGGTGAAGAGTAGAGTTTAAGTCAGATCTCTGCTTTTTTTGTGTGTGAGATGCAGCACAATTCTAGAGTCGAGATGTCTTCTATTCCGGATGTGCTGTGAACTTCTAACGACCTTAAAAATGCCTTTTTCAGCTGAAGATTTACAAGGAGCCCAGACATTGAGATAGCTGACAGACAAGAGAACAGCTTTGTCTTTGCTTGTGCTTTGCCTCCTTTAGACTTTAGGTTGTCAGTTTTGCAGGATTTTAGGAGCTGGTCGTCCAGTTTGTGTTTTGCTATAAAAGTATCTGTTTAAACTTGTGTGGTTCAGGGAACTGTCATAGGTACCTTCAGTACTGCTGAGAAAACTGCAAGTGGATGGGGGAGAAATGCAGCCTGACTACAGCTCTGGGAATAAGCTACAGCATAGTCTTGTTTTGCTGCCTTTCAGAGCTCGCTCTTTTTGTGCTTGGACACAGGGACTGTAATTGTCATGGCATCTCTATTCCTGATTCTCACTGTGAACTTGGAAGYTGGCTGCTCTTGATTAGGGCATACAGTTTGTAATTGTTTTTAACTGGGAAATGCACTCATGTCACAAAAAAGAGTATATTAAAAAAATACTGAATTCTTTTCATGTAGGAGTTCACAGTAAAACAGGAGACATTTTACTTACTGGAGATCAACTCCAGTGCCTGTCAGCTGTAAAAGGAGGATAAAAGCAGTACAGAAACCAGTTTTATAATGATGGAAAACTTCTGGGTTTCCTTTCAGGGCAGCTTTGCTGCACTGAAGTTTGAGAAAATCTTCTCAAAATGTCTGCTGAAAAATTACAGAGAATATTGCTGTAACTATGTGAATGTTTCTTCCACCTGGTAAATCTTACCACTGTCCTAACTTTCATATATATATATCACAGTTAGTATATTGCAACCCTATTCTTGACCGGGAAATACAAGAAAGAGCCATGCCAAGCAAAAGAATGCAAAGAAATCTGTAAGTATGCATATACCAGCAACTTGAAAAAATTCATAATATATCCTCTGGTCACATAAAAAGGCTCTTTAAGACATGGAGATACCTTTATCCTCTAAGATCATGGAAAATTTTTTCCTCAATTTCAAATAGCCTTAGTGCCCTTGTAGACGATGTACATTAGGCTGGTGTGTCAGAGAGGCTGCATGGATATCAGACTTTTGAATATTGATTATTTGATGCTGAATTGCAACCCAGAAATGTTGAAACAGCATGYATGTAAAACAGTGGTTTCAAAGTTAAGGTTAAGGCCAAAGCGATTGCCTTTCCTTCTCAGAAATGGATTAAATCTGAAATTCCAACATTAACTTCCTTTGCCCTGCAAGACTTACCTTTGAGAATGAATTTATTAGTTATATTCTATTCTTGTTTTTTGTTTATTTGTTTTTATTTATCTTTACCTTATGCTACCTGTTTGTATTTGCAGAGCATATGTTATTTGCCGTAGTCTTAACTAGGAGCTTTACTGCAATAGAGCAACACAAGAAGTAATTTAAGAGACTTTTGTTTCCAGTTAACTTTCTAAAATTGTGGAATATTATTCATTTTATCCTAAGTTAGTTATCGGAGGACATGAGAGGATTGATAGGTACATGGTACTTTTGCCTAGACTTCCTAGCTCATATGCTTTTTCTTTCTTTCCAGTTTTTAATTATGGAGGCACATGTAAAATTCAGAGTACAGAAAAGAAACATTTTAGAAATGTAGTGTTCATATTGGCATCTGAATTTGAGAAGACTGGTAGTACAGTAGGGAGTGCAAAATCTATCATATTTCTTAAAAAAAATCTGTTCAAAATCATTTGAACATATAAACCAGAGATGATAACTATTGAATTGTACTCTAGTTTGTATCTGGAGTTTAGAGACTAATACTATGTGAAAAAAATAGTTTTAAAATGGTGATAAATAGGTTAATTTAAATGCATGTAAAGCATCACAGCATTATTTTTACTGTCGATGAATTTAGTCACCTTAATGGGAAAAAATACCTCTTATATTTCATAAGATTCTGCAGAAGGATTCAATATAGTTACAGGTCTATGCTTTACTAAACAGGCATATTCATAGAGGAGAAGTGAATATTTAGAATTCAGCGCATCCCATCAACTGACATGTTATTAAAATCTTCAACTAAAAGTCATGCCAACACAGCAGGCTTATAGTCTCATTCTCCCATTGGGAAATAGCAGCCACCTCATTTCCCTTGAAAAGTTTTCTTCTTAGAGTTGGATAGTATTGTTAGGGTTTGACCAACTGTAGCCAAGGTGATCAAAACAAAATTTAGAAATTAGTCTTTAAATTAAGCATAATGCATCATTTACTATATTTCCTCTGCCCCTTCTCTTCTGTTTTAGGTTGTCTGAGTTGACTCCTTACTGTTCAGGCAGTGTGGTATGCTCCACATAATGCCATTAGCCTTGGAAAGGAAGAAGCACCTTCTGTGCAGTTGAGTTTGCTGCATTTTGCTTACCTTGGCAAAGCTTAAAACTGAAGTCGAAGAGAGAATTTTTAATTATTTCTCTCAACCTAGAGTTGAGTGTTGCGTGTAGTGGAACAAGCATAGGCTGCTTTGTTCCTAGGCAGAGCTTGCTTTGCATCCACTTGTCTGTTTATAAAGAAGTACAATGAATTAGTGAGGATTTAATAAATTAGTGTGATTTAGCTTAATTTACCCATTATTTTATCCTGTCAACTGCAGTGCTTCAGATGCTGATTTTTCTGACCTGTTACCTTGCAAATTACTATGACTAAACTTGGCCAAGCTTGGTGAGCTATTTGTAAAGAGACTGTGTAAGTGGGCAGAGGTCTACAGTCTGTCTGATGCTGATAGGTAAACAGGAGGCCAAGAGTGTACAGCAAGAATTGGTGTGGTGTGCACTGTAAGTTGGTTGGGTAAAGTAAAGTAGACACGCTTAGGCATGTTTCTCAATATGCTCTTCCTGTGTGAAAAGAAGTGCAGGGTTAATAGATCTATTGACAGAAACAGCAAGTACAAAGATATCTGTTATTCATGTAGTGGCAGGTGCACAAGTGAAGTTTAGAGCATTGCTATGGAAATTCAAGTAAAATGTTCAAAAAACAGTCAAATTTCCATTTCGTTTGGCCTACTGTATCTAAATCACTAAAAGAGTCTTACTTTGAGGCTAAGGAATAGAAAAAGGTAGGAAGCTCATTCTGGTTCTCTTATAGTGAACAATTACTGAAATATCTTAGTTTCTTAGTGTAGATGTTCATAAAGTTTGGAGAACAGATTTTTAGTCTATTTATTCACATCACAAAAGCTGCATTAAAACAATGCCAAGGGTTCAAGAAAAGCATTCACAGAGAAAGATAATCTTGCTAATCTTCATCTCATAGGAAAAATGTTCAACATGAATTGTCAGGATGCATTTAAAGTAGTTATGACTGGTGTTCAGCTTTCTGAACCTGATATCAGCACCTGATTATCCAAGGTTATGCCCTTCGCCAAGGGCAGTGGTTGGTATGAGCAGGGGCAGAGGGGATTCGGAGAGGGATCGTGTAGATTGATTTTCATCCTTGTGATCTGGCTGGACAGGAGTTCCATATAGTCTTGCAAACATCCTGCACTCATCCACTGCAGCATGGATTCTGAGGGGCAGTTCTGGTGATACGATTTCAAGTATGTAACTTGCCTTCTTGAATTCCTATCTTGCTTTCTGCTTTTTTTGTTTATTTGTTACGTTTTGGTTTTGTTTTCCATGATCCTTGTTTAATCTAGGGCTCAACAGTACAGCATATTAAGAAAAGTGACCATGATTTGCTTCTCTGGAAGTAAAGTTTTCCCAAATCAAATGAATGTTAGCATTCAGTGAGGTTCTGAAGAGAGAGAATTTCTGTGTGCTTGCACATAGAGCTAAGAGTCAAACAAACATAGCCTTCCTCCCCAGCCTTGCTATACAAATACCAATGTGTATTGCTCCCTGCATTTCCCTACCTCCTGTTGAAAACCTAGGTAAGATAATTGCCATCTAAACAGGAGTTGCAGTTGAGTGTGAAGACTACTGCATAAAAAAAGCTCTTTGGTCTTTGCTGTGCATGAGACCAAATTATGATGATTATATTGTTCCCCTTCAGCCATAAACAACTATTAAAAAATAGCGTGTTCTTTTTTCCAAATGAGTTGACTGATATTGTCAAATTGCTTTGAGATCTGTGGGTAATTATCAAGATTTATTATCATTACTCATTTCTAGAAGTTGTTACTTCTTTTCCGTAACCTTTTTCTGAAAATAGCTTAAAATACATTTTCTGAAAATAGCTTATCTTAAAAATAACTTCAGCCTCCTCTGAAACTATCCTTACCAGAGAAGATAAATTAACAGAATTTCATTAATTTGTTTTATGAAATGTTTGCCATTTGGAGAGCCTTGTTTACTGTTGGAAATAATAGTATTTTAGTCCTGTAAACTTTTATTAAAAAAAAGAAAAACCAGAGTGAAAGTTTTGTATTTGTGCAACTTCGTGCAACCTGTGACAAGATTTAAAGGATTTGTTTTTCTCTTTAGTTCAATGTGACTTTATGTGACTGCAGACTGCATTCTCAGTGCGAGATAACTGGATTATTTCCTAGAAGAACTGTCACTTCTCTTAACAAATATTTGTTCCAAACCTACAAAGGGTCAAAGAACAACACTGCCACTGAGAGCAGTGGACAAGCTTCTTATTAATTGCTACTGGAGAAAGTTGACTTAAATCCTCCTAAATGAATTAAGAAAGGTAAATCTATTGACTACTCCATAGGTTGCTTGCTGGCCTTCTCTTTTTGACAGAAGAAGATTAATACAGGGGCTACCTCCTTCAGTCTTGTTAATAAATATTCGCTGAGACGCCCTGCAGAGAGATCTGATCCGGATTCTGCAGGCATCACGCAGCCTAACTGTGAACCATGGGGATTCAGTTCAGCAGAAGGTAATCAGTTTAAACTCTGTTTTGAAGTCTGTTCCTTATCATCTGAAATAATATTTAATACAGAAGATTTTCCTTTGGCCACAAATCTGAGGAGCATGTGACAGAGGAGACTATCTCCTGAAACATAGAAAACTTCCCTTTTTCCTTTTTTCCTTTTCCGAAATAGTTTAGAAAAATTAGCTCAAGACTTGGTAAACTCAGATAATGCTGTTTGGAAAGAACATCAGCTAGGCCTTCCCAAGTGTGGATGAGGGATACCTCTTCAATACCATTTTCCACTGCATCAGTCTTTACTGTGTGACATTACTTAGAAATTGATTTTTTTTAAAAAATGAATTAAATTGCATTTAAAAATCATGTCAGAAAATGGTTTCAGTTTTGCATTGTTGCTCCTTTATGTCATGTCAGAAAAGGGTCTCATTTTTTTTTAATTGAATTAAACTGCATTTAAAAATCATGTCAGAAAAGGGTTTCAGTTTTGCATTACTACTTCTTCACGTTTTCTTTGATTTCGTTTGCTTTTGTACACAGGAAAATGATTTTTTGGATGCTGTCATAGAGATTTTAACAAATCCCTGTTGTAGCTTGCAGTCTGTTCTGAAGACTGCAGCAGTGATAATTCTAGAATATTAATTTTGCCCTTTAAGCTGGATTTTTGCATTATATCCCCCTGCAATACAGCAATAGCGATATTAAAGATATTCAGGCAGATGGAGAAGCTAGAGAAAGGCATCTTAGACTGTCTCTTCTGGGAAGAAGATTCTCTTAACTGAAAAACTTTAATACTAAGGAAGTTGGTAACAGTGTTACCAGCTTGATTTTAAGAATGAAGTAAGATTTTTAAATAACAACTTGGTACTTAGAATGGTCGCTGATGGCAGTGCTGCATACCTGTGTAAAGATCCAAGACTGCTCTTTGGCTCTCTCGGTTTCACTTAGTCCTATGTGTTGCCCATTTAAAAATTCTGTAAGTGCTTATATCTAAATTGCATTGAATTAGTGCCCTGAGCACCAGAACGTGCAACACTGCAGTTTAAACTGCTGTAATCACAACTCTGAGACAGAGCATTCCTTTTGATCATTTTCACTGAATTCTATGTATGTCTTTTTAATATAAAATACTATGAAAGAGCGCTCTCTAGGTTGAGAAGGTGCATACTCTATCAAGAGCTGCAAATCTCACCAGCCAGTTTCAGACTTACCGGTCAGAAATGCCCTCTGATGAAAGCAGGATCAATTGTCATGGTGATGGCAGCTGTCTACTCCCAACCTGGCAGAGGGCTGAACACTTAAATTTATCACCAGCTTAAAGGGATGTAAATGTCCATGGCCTTATGCCTCGGACTGATGGTGGGTCTTAGTAGCACTGGAGTCCAGCCTGTATTTTCAGAAGGTGGAAAAGTCTGTGATAGGAAGAAAAATCTAAAATTACGAGAAACGTTCTCCTCTGCCATTCCCTTGGAAGGAAGTTGAAACATTACAGGATTGTACATTCAGTCTCTCACAAGTATCCTGCAAGTCCTTTCTCTTTAAAGCCTAAAAGCATCAGAGTCTCCAGTCATTTCACTTAGAACTACATGTTCCGTATATCAGGTACTTTTTCTGATACCCATCCTTATAGATGAGTAATCTTTTTTTTTTTAAGGTTCCTGCAGCTTAGCGGATGAGAGTACAGCCCTGAGGTTTTCAGCAGAGGTATTTGGATTTGCTGCAAGAAGAAAATGCTAAGGAAATTCTAAATAAACTTTGTTTTGTCGGAGAGGATCAGATAGTCTGAGTGCCAAAAGATGAATTCTACTTTAATAGCAAAGTTTGCTTTTGACATTGCTGGGGATTCAGTCTTCTGCCTTCTGTTGATGTTTATACATACTGCAGTACCACATAGACTTGTGCATTTGTTGTTCATTAGAGTTGCGTTATTCCTTAGCAATATAGATGAAGTACCCACCAAATGAACTAGAGTAATTAATTACTGAACACAGTGACATCGTTTAGCCCTGAATTTTCACAACTAGAAGAATTAACTAAGTGCATAATTCATCACTGAGTGATTTAATAGAGCATCGTAACTCTTTCTTTTCACCATAAATTATAATCTGGAGTTGTTTTTGAAATGATAATTGTTTTATCTTCATATACTGTGTACTCTTAAATAATTTAACTAGTACTGTAGCAGGATTTCCCAAGAATAGAAAAAGCAGGTGCCGTCAATGATAATTTAAATAAGAAAAGTGGTTCTTTTCTCACTACTAATAGAAATTAATTGGCTTTGAGATGCTTTGGAGGTTTTACATTTTTTGCTGTAACCTGTTACATTTTATAGTTGTATGGAAAGTAGTTCTGATACAATCCACATTACTTGGCGCGAGGGCTCTACTTGAAGACAGAGGTACATAAATCAGATGTCAGCCCAACTGTGTGCAGAGGCTGCAGAGGATCAAGGGTATGAATTCAAATCTTCCAAATAAGCCTTTGAAGCATTAGCGAAGTTTGTGACAACAGTCTGAAATATCCTGCTAAACACTTCTTCCTTTAAAACTAGCAGCTAGTGAATGTTTTGAACTAAACCATTGCTGCTTTGGGCTGATTCTCACATGACATAAACTGTTGTGAAATAGAAATTATTCGTTTGGATGAAATCAGTGCGAAATTGTAGAGAAACAGGCCCACATATGAAATCAAACTTCTGTTTATATGTACATAAGTGGCATCACTCAAAGATGCAGCTTTTGTGAAGGAATTGTGGTCTACGTTAAAACCTAGCACAGCCCAGTAAGTGCGTGGCTATACATAGTTGGTGCTGAGGTTCAAATCGAAATGTGCTTCAGTGGGTTTTCTTTTGGACTTCTGTAGTCCTAATCTGCAGGCTTGGATGTCTTTAACCGATTGGAGCATGTCTTCTGGTTTAGTTTCATTTAAAGGAATTCAGTCAGTGCACTCTAAGACATACTCTGCAGCGTGAACTGAAGTACAGTAAATGGGGATAGTGAAGTGACTTCCTTCAAAAGTGTATTTCAGATATGAACTAAAATGCTAACAATACACAGTGACCTTATTAGTGATGAGAGCAGCTCTGGTTGCAGTCAAATATAAAACTTCTGCTTTTGTTACGTGTTGTGTATTTACTTTTTAAGTAAATTTTTTACTTTTTAAGACTAGAATGACTTTATTAGTGCTTTTATTTACATTCCAGAAAGTTCCTGGGTTCCACAATGTGTCCCTCAGTACCCGTGGGTGCATCCCATCAGGGCCCATGGATCTGTGAATGTCAAGCTTGCCCCGAAGATCTCTAATCCTATCCTCCTGAACCAAAGGAAAGTCTTCCTTTCCCCAGACTTCCTCCTGTGCCTCCAGGCTCTGGGATTCTTGAGGGCTGCCCTTAGCAGTGAAGACTGAAGCAAAGAAGGTATTCAGTAATTCTGCCTTCTCTGTAGCCTTTGTCACCAGGGCCCCTGCCCCATTCAGTAGTGGACCCACATTTTCCTCAGCCTTCCTCTTGCTACTGATGTATTTGAAGAATCCGTTCTTGTTGTCCTTGACATCCCTTGCCAGACTTAATTCCAAATGGGCCTTAGACTTCTTTGTCGCATATCTACATACTCTGACAGATTCCTATAATTCTCCCAAGTAGCCTGTCCCCTCTTCCACGTCCTGTGTACTTTCTTCTTCTGTCTGAATTTGGACAGGAGCTCCTTGCCCACCCATGCAGGTCTCCTGCCCCCTTTGCTGGACTTCTTTCTCCTTGGGATGCACCGCTCTTGAGCTTGGAGGAAGTGATGTTTGAATACTAGCCAGCTCTCACAGACCCCCCTTCCCTCTAGGGCCTTAACCCACGAGATTCCTCCAAGTAGGTCTCTGAAGAGCCCAAAGTCCGCTCTCCTTAAGTCCAAGGTTGCAGTCCTGCTTATTACCGTACTTCTTTCCTGCAGGATCCTGAACTCCATCATCTCATGATCACTGCAGCCAAAGCTACCCCCAACCTTCACATCTCCAACCAGTCCCTCTTTGTTGGTTAGGACAAGGTGCAGCAGGTCAGCCTTCCTCGTAGGCTCCTCCACCACCTGTGTCAAGAAGTTATCATTTATGCATTGCAGGAGCCTCCTGGACTGTTTGTGCCTAGCTATGTTGTCCTTCCAGCAGATATCAGGGTGGTTGAAGTCTCCCATGAGAACCAGGGCCTGTGATCGTGAGGCTGCTTCCAGCTATCTGCAGAAGAAGGCCTCGTCGACTTTCTCTTCCTGGTCGGGTTGTCTGTAGTAGACACCCACAGCAGTGTCCCCCGTGTTAGGCTGCCCTTTGATTTTCACCCACTGACTGCTTCCTCCTCCACCCCTAGACATTCCAGTTGTTCTCTCACATAAAGAGTGACTCCACCACCTTACCTTCCTGGTCTGTCTTTCCTAAAAAGCACATAGCCATCCATGAGAACCTGTTAATTACTACTGTTGATGTGGCCAAAAAAATGTTTAATGTTTGATGGTGGGATCCATTAGAACACAAAAGTTTTCTTTGCAGTGCTCATAACAATACCCTTTAAGATGTTTGTGTTTGACTGTCACTGTGCATTAGACAGTGATAATGGACACATTTTCAGCTCCATTTGTTAGAAATCCGCAGCAATTTTGTTGTCCTTGTACAAGCTAAGCCAGTGCTGCTTGGTTTTATACACTGAGTAGTGCCTGGGCTGCAGCTACTTATTTTAAAATACAACTCCTTCATAGTTCCTAGGGTAGAAGCCATTACATTAAATGGTTGGAAGGCAAGTCAGTATATCTTTTAGCTCGGTAAGGCATTATCTTTGAAAATGGTGTGTATGGTACTATGAAATTTGAGTACTGAAGCTAAATGAGAGTTCTAAGCTTTATAATAGAGACACTCTAAGCTCAGAAAACAGGAATCTGGGAAGGCACAGGAAGTTTTCTTGGGTGATACTACCTTCAGTATGAAGAAAACTTGCTTTCATGATCTGCTTTGAAGTAGCAACTTCATCTGAAGCGGTGCTTTCCCTTCCGATTCTCTACAGGTTTTTCCATTTGAGAGTGTAGGTAGGCGCTGATGAACTGAACAACACACTCAAATGTGCTTAGGAAGCCAGATAGCTTGCACCATTTTCTAGAACACCTCTTCGACTGCATTTGTCAACCGTGGCAGACTGGGGTTGTGTAGGGAGAGGAGATTGCGGTGAGATCATGGCCCTGTGACCGCACACTGATCTCCGGTTCCTCCTGTTTATTCCCCATACTGTGTGCATTGGTGGACAGGCATTTCAGAGAGGTAGTCATGCACACAGCTTTCCCAGGAAGGGTGTAAGGGAGTCCCCCATAGCCATGTCCCACATGCACATCCCCAGCTGCATGCACCCGCTGGAGGCCCCCCAACGTTTTACTGTGTTTTATTGACTACCTTCTCTCTATAACTCTCCCCTTCCCCCTTCCTACCTAGTTTAAAGCCCTCTTTACCAGGCTGGCCAAGCTGTTGGGAAAGACACATCAGTTGCCTAGAATTGCAGTCGTATTAATAGGATTTGACTATTTGGGAATATTAAACCAGTTCTGTGTTGCATCTTTTGTGCTATCCTTTGTTCTCATGTATGACTTGCAAGCAGTTATTAGTCCTTTAAAGTGAATTACTCCTGGAGCCTGGAAGAACTTTCTAATAGTCATTTTATTTCTTTTGCTGCTAGGGAATTTTTATGTGCAGGTAATTGCCAGATCCTTTTCCATTATTAATTGTTGAGGATAGATACCTTTTATTTATGTCTGAATTTATAAATTAGAAAAAATATTTCCTTTTTAGTTAAAGTGTAGATTGCAAAAGGTGTTATTTTCCTGAGGATATGTTTAATATCAAGAATGAAGGATTCAGCTATTCAAAAATGTGCTAAGATGAAAACAGTATGAATTATGGCCATACTACTCACATACATGAAAAGCAAAATACTTAATATATTAATCAGAAGATCGGCAGTCTGAAGTCTGTGTCCTGTTTTAAGCTTTCAAGAGATGCAACAAGTCATTTGACTTTCTGTGTCTCAGTAAACTGGAATGGCACAGGCAACCTTATCAGACAAAAACTGCAGCTAAACTCTAGCTGCAGTATATATTTTCATTTGTGACATGGAGTATTTGAAGTCCAGACACACTGCTTGTGAATAACTGAAATCGCATATTTCTTAGAGCTGTAGGAGAAAAAAAGGTGACAATGTTTGTGTGTTGTTTGAGTAACTATAAGGAACTCTAATTATCATAGTATATGTATGAAGAAGACTCAAACTTAAAGCTGTAAATGGCATCTTAATTTATGAATGCATGTTTACTCCTAAAGTATTTTTGCCATCTAGCATGTTCTAAAAGACCTGGCTTTAATACGTCATAGTTTTTGACTCCATTTCTTGAATCGTAGAATCAGTAAGGTTGGAAGAGACCTCTGGAGATCGTCTAGTCCAGCCTCGAATGTACTTTACTGATTGGTTTTCCCATCAGTGTCTTTGGTTTTACGTCTGTGAGCTTTCGTTTGAAATGCAGTGCTAAAATTGGTTCGTGTTTTTCTCTGCAAGGTGTGTGATGATAAAGGTATATACTCCCAAACCAACAGCACTGAGCCTCAAAATACTCAACATTAAAACTACTTCCTATATCCCCCGCTTTGGGCTTATGCTGTTGTTATGACATGATACATTAGGCAGTGCTCCAGGAGCGCTGTAGATTTTTTGATATGTAGCCACAGACACATGGAAATAGATCAGCTATTGCTCTCAAGTGATTTGGTGACTAGGCTCTGTTGAACTCTTATATAGTAGGCATAGACGAAAAGAGCACCAAATGGATAAGTTGTCCTGCTTCCATAACTGAGCAGATCACACAGGTCTGCTCCCTAGAACCAAGTAATTCTTAGATGCATCTCTTTTTCATCGTACAAAAAGCTGCTGCTGCTATCATCACARCTTCCCAGTTTGCATCAGAGAACATCATGTTTTCTGATAGTGAAGCTCTTTGGTTGTTGATTCTCAGAAGTTGCTACTGAAACAGTAGCTACTGTAGAACTGTAGTAACAGTAGCAATTGTGGCTGATACACCTGAGGGCTGTGCTGCCATACAGAGAGACTTGGGCAGGCTRGAGAGCTGAGCAGAGAGGAATCTCATGAGGTTCAACAAGGGCAAGTGCAGAGTCCTGCACCTAGGGAAGAATAACCCTAGGCACCAGTACAAGCTAGGGGCTGACCTTCTGGAAGGCAGCATTGCAGAAAAGGACCTGGGAGTCCTGGTGGATGACAAATCGACTATGAGCCAGCAACGTGCCCTTGTGGCCAGGAAGGCCGATGGCCTCCTGGGGTGCGTTAGGAAGAGTGTTGCCAGCAGGTGGAGGGAGGTGATACTTCCCCTCTACTCAGTCCTGGGGAGGCCTCATCTCGAGTCCTGTGTCCGGTTCTGGGCTCACCAGTGCAAGAGAGACATGGAGCTACTGGAGAGAGTCCAGCATAGGACTACAGAGACAATCAGAGGACTGGAATATCTGTCCTATGAGGAACAGCTGCGAGAGCAGGGCCTCTTTAGCCTGGGGAAGAGAAGACTGAGGGTGATCTTATCAATGTGTACAAGTACCTGCAGGGAGGGTGTCAAGGGGAAGGGGACARACTCTTTCCTGTTGACCCATGTGCCGGGACAAGAGGCAATGGGCAGAAATTGAAGCACAGGAAGTTCTGCCTGAAGATGAGGGGGAATTTCTTGACTGTGAGAGTGACGGAGCACAGGAACAGGTTGCCCAGAGAGGTTGTGGAGTCTCTTCTGGAGATCTTCAAGGCCCACCTGGATGCAACCCTGTCTAACATGCTTTAGGTGACCCTGCTTGAGCAGGGAGGTTGGACTAGATGATCTCCAGAGGTCCCTTCCAACCTTACCGATTCTGTGATTCTGTGAAAGAGCAGAGACTCGGTCCTCCTTTCTCCATTTGTAAAATAGTATAAATGCAGCAGCACCAAATGATTTTTCTCTGCTCTCTAAAATGTAGCATGCATAGTACTCTCAAGGAGAGTACGATGTACTTGGAGTACTTAGTGACTGGCAGAGGTCAGATTAAACTGCTTAATAGTGGTCAGTACTGAGCATTCTAAAATTTCAGCTCTGCATATATTGTGTATTTTTTATTAAAAAAATTGTTTACCTGCTAGTGTAACATTTGACTTCTTCAGTATACAAACCTGTTCCTGCATATATCAAACTGAGCTCTAGTTAGATCTGTACTGGCGGTCACAGTATAGGCATGGTACTGAAAATCAATTTCCATTTCCTTGTTAATTTTCTTCCAAAAAAAGAAAAATCATGTAAGGTAAGAAAATGTGAGTAGAAAGCATTTTGAGAAGTTCATACTTTATTCTTCTTCCACTATTATGAAATGGGTGCTGTTTGGGGTATTTTTTCAACCCTTATACGGAATGTCAAAGATGATTTTCCTTTTAAAGTTTAGGATTGCACATCTTAAAATTAACCTGTCAACTCAAACTCTAGGAACCCGTATCTTTCTTTTAAAGAGTTTGTGCACTGCTTTTCGTCACAAAATAGAACTTAAGCAGCATTTAAACGCTCTCTATTTAGGCCTCTTTCTGGTATTTAAAAGAAGTACCTCCATACAGCGTTGCTTTTAGAGCTATGGAAGTATTCATGGTTTCTCATCTATGACTCAGCTAATCCTAGTTAATTCATTTCTAGCTCTTGAGTTGAATGAGTCTCAGATGTCTTTTCAAGTTGTTGCAAACCATTTTCAGATTCTTTTATTCTTTTTTTCTCTGTAAAAGCGAATGTTCTGAGCATATTTGTTCTGATGCTACTGAGTCAAGAGCTAAGAGATTCAGTGCTTTATTTAGTCTTTTCATTTAATATATGTAACAATTCTTAAGAAGGCTAAGGGAAGACCTTCCTGCTCTCAGCTGCTACCTGATCAGATCATACAAAGCCAGACTCTTCTTGGAGGTTCACAACAATAAGACAAGTGGGAATGGGCACAAGTTGGTACATGGGACATTTCAATTAAATACAGTAATTGTGTTTGTTTGTTTGTTTGTTTTTTGTTTTGTTTTTTTACCCTGAGGGTAAATGTCCGTCCATGGAAGCGTTCAGAAGACTCGACTAGACAAGCTGGCTGACTAGACTGAGCAACCTGATCTGAATAGACCTGCTTTGAGGAGGGGGGGTGGGACTAGATGACCTCTAGAGGTCTCATCCAACATAACTTATTCTGTGATCCTGTGAAAACACAAAGATACGATCTGGTATGTGAAACAAACTACACTGAGACAAGTGGTCTTTGATGTGAAGGGTTAAATTCCTTGTGTGTTGTCTGAAAGGATAATTTGAGAGAGCTGTAGGATTTAAAGAATGTAAGGTCTGTACAGGATCTGCAGACTGAATTGCAGAATGCTTTCTTTTCTTTTTAAGTAAATGCATAAGAATGTTACATACCAGAAAAATGAATGGAAGCCACTGCAAAGCCTGAGGATGTATCCAGTCACTACAAGCTGAAATACAGCCTGGAGCAGACATTTCCATACTTTTTTCCATGGACTGTCTTGGAGAAGCAGAAGCCGGTATGAGATCTGCACCCATTGTTGGATACAGTAGTGGAAAGCTTCAAGAGAGATGATACCTAAGAGGGCAACACTGAATTCAGTGTGGTGTGTCTATCTGCTGTAGACCATTATCATATTCTTGCAGATCACAGTTTGGATACTGGTAATCTAAAACCTCCTTTTGTTTCCACTGAAAGTGCAAACAGCACCTGAAAGTAAACTATATAAAGCTAGCTAAAGTTAAAAAAAGAAAGCACTTGGAATAATTCGATGAACAATAAGTGGACAGCAATTTTAAAAATGTAATTAGAGTTATATTTTCAGCGTGTTTGTGATGATACTTAATTGCTTTTATGAGAACTTGGAAAATCTGAAACTACATAAACTTAAATTCAGCATAGATAAACTCTTCTATTTATGCTGAAAACGGTAGTCCTGCTTTCTTCTTGGTAGTGTGGGCAGAAAGAAGCGACAGGAACAAGGGGACCACCTTTTCCCATGGCAACAAAAACTTGCATCTGTTTAAAGTGAGTGTTCACAGGCTTCTTAAGTTTTCTGTTTGAAGAAATTTCATTTTGGTTGCCTTAGACCACACTGCATGAAAGTTTTGAATACTGTGACATGAAAGAGGGACAGTATACCAGGCTTTGGCAGCCTTTTTGAGAGTTTGCGATGCATCTGGCTCGATTCATAAAGGGTTGCTTCAGCCTCAGTGAATGAAACAAGCAAATCTGGCAGGTAATACCAAGGGTTTTACATTTTGGAGAAGAGCTTATTTACATACAACAGAATTCACTGTTGCAACTACAATAAACGCACTTGGGAATCAAAATGGCTTTTGGGCTGTAGTTTTCCCAGCATAGAGCCTAGATGTAATCACAGGGATACAGAGATCACTTCCTCTGTTTAGGTTAAGCTTAAGAAGAGACAAAGGGAAATATTTGCTGGTTGACCTCTGGCCCCCACCTTAAATAGGGAGGGAGAATAGTGATGAATCTCCAACGCCTGCTGGCATAGTAGAGAGCTTGGTATTCTATGAAAACCATAGTGTATTCCCAAAATAGTTCATTTTGTTTTCTAAAGTTATGAAAAACTCACTTTATTGAAATGCATGTTGTTGCATCGATTTTTCTAAAATACACYTTGTTATCTTTTCTTCGGTAATTGGTGACTGGTAATGACTTTGGCAATTTAACATGTTCTTGCAGACACTTTTCCCATTCCCCTAGATAACTGAAGTCAAGAGAGAGGGCCTGTCTGTCAATCTCTGATGCCTGTCAACCTGCTTGATTGACAGTTTCTGGTCCCACAATAGAGACCATTTCTGCAGCCCCCGTTCTGTTATTTTTCTTCTTTCTTAATACTTGTGGGGGATGGTGTTTGCTTTATAATCTGTATTTAAAATCCAACTTGGAATGAGGCCAGTTCCTAAGAAATTACCACAAAGTCTTGTTAGCTTTGCATCAAGAAAATTCTCTGGAGAGTTTCTTAAGCTGTGATTCCACCTTCAGAAATTACCTTAGCTCAAAATCTAAGCTTCATTCTTCATCCAGAATCCTCTTCAAAACCCAGCAAAGAGGCTGTGAGGTCTGCCCAATGTGCTTTGATAAAAGGCTGTAAGAAAAGTTGTTTGTTACTTATTTGGGAAATTCTTCCTCATAGGTTAATTGGCATACAGTTTTCTGCATATAATGAATGTAGGCAAAATCCATGAGACTGAGGGCGGAGTGGGGGAAGGACGTTGGCCTTAACAAGGAAAAACTTTATAAAATGGAACATAAGGAAAACATCTAGCGGAAGGATGGCTCAATATTTCTTAGTAAAAATGAAAAGTAACCAGTAATTGCTCATCCCTAAAATTTTGTCTTCCTCAGAGGATCCTAATCAACTTTGCCTTAATTCACTTAAAACGTAGTAGGATTATTTCTGATCTGTTGAATTGTACTTCAAAATTTAGGGCTGTTGTTTATGATGGGCGAAGAGGGATAGAGTGAGGAGAACTTGCTTCTGTATAAAAAAAATCATTATTGTGAGCAATATATATTAGCCTCAAAAGGTAATGCTTTTAGTTTTAAAAATAAGAGATGATTCAATGTGAATAAAAAACCAGTGACTGCTACTGTGAGGTGTGGGAGTGAACAGAGCCGATGGGTCAGGTGAGTGCCTGAGGAACYGGCAATACTGATGTCATTCTACTAAGTGTAATTTCAACAGGAAGAGCAAGAAAATACAGGGTGAAAAACTGCCATGTTAGAGACTGAGCTACGTTGAAGGAAAGAAGAAATGACAGAGCAAAAGAGTTCACAGTTTACTCTAAAAGTGTAACTGAAGTAGCAGCATGAACAAAATGTACTTACAGTTAAATAACCTCATAAAGCCGGGGACATTCTAGTTTCTCAGAATATCAAACTTACTGTGAATTCTCAGTTTTTCTAGGCCTGGTACAAATATAACAAGGGTCTGAGCAGTGAAGTGAAAGCAGATGTTGCTGATAATTTTAGTTTTGGTCATTTGTTTCACATTCACAGTTCAGAGTTTGAAGATTCTGTTAACACATTCTTGGGTTATGGACAAATACAAGAAGTGGAAGTTAGACTTGAACGCCCTTTAACAACAACAAAACCATACATACAGTTGAACATTCCTTTCTTTTTCAAATGTTTACTAAAATGTAGGATGCAAAAAAGACCGAAATGAGGTGTATCATAAAACTAAAATTCTCGTCTTCTGGGAGCTCTGTTGTAACACCAGAGTTTGAACACAAAGGATAAAGAATAGCTATATTTGGGAGGTTTGTTTTGTATGTTAGCAAATAAAACAAACCAGTTCCCAGATAGAGTCCAGTAAGCTGCTAAGGAGATAGAACAGTCTTTATTTATTGTCATAAGCTATGTCAGGTATAAAAGGCCATTACCCATGTGGGAGGAGTATTGGTATAAACCACTTCTATCACAGGGAAAATGATACAGATTGTAATAGACCGGGTGTGTGGATGTGTATGAATATTCATTTTTTTTTTACACATGATGTTTCGTACAGACCTTGAGATTTTAAGTCTTTTTCTTATCATATAGACTATATAGTCTTACAGTGTAGGCTATAGTGCACTGTCAGTTTGTTCAGCACATAGAACACTGAGGATTTCAAAAGAAGTAGTCCCATGTATCTTCAGTTAAATGCCTAATATGCTGCAGCTTTTACTAACCCATCACGTTAGCCATGTCACTTGGTAGTGGTTAGCAGGCCAGCAATAGCAACAGAGAAATAACAGGTGCAAATGACATGGGGAGAGGGAGAAGCAAATGTCTGGAACTGTATAATCTTTGGACTTTTCCTGGAGTCCTCATTGCATGAATGACTGTAGAATATATTCTAGGGTCAAGCAGAGAAGGTACTAGAGCATTATATGAGAAGTTTGGATGGCACACTGTGTACATCTTGGATCTTTTTTCTTGGTTGTGTTTGGATGTTGTTAACGTATTTCTCCAAAAAGGAACAAAGACTAGTGCAGGACAGAAATGGGCTCTTTACCTAGAGTGCTTTCTGCATGAAGTGGAAATACAGGTCCAAAGAAGCTTGGAGAAGGAAGAATGAGAAACAGCTGGTTCATAAAGACATTGACATGAGAAGGTATGTGTCTGTACTCTAAATGTGATTAGTAGCTATTAGAGCTTCAGTGTCTTGCTTCGGGAGGTGAAACTGTATCTAATACTGGCATCTTTAACTGTGTGCGGCATTCTCGTGATTCGTGCAGTGCAGTAGGCCTTCTCACATCTGGAGTTACACATCTAGCTCTTCATTGATCTACTGGAATTTTTATATAGCTAGTCAGAAGCCTGCCTCAAATTCTACAAATTGGCAGAGACATGATTTCTGAAACAACTTAAGATTTGAACAGCTGTGTAAATTACAGCAGTTTAAACTAAAACAGACTAATATTTTCTAGAATTTAGCTTGGCTAAACAACTGTGACAGATCATGGTAATCTGAATTTGAGATGAAGCTAGTCTAAATACAAGTAAATTTTTTGATGTCTCCATTAGTTTCTCACAAGCTGTCTTCCCGCAGTCTGTCTGACTATGCTCTGCAACTTGCATTTATTTTTTGCAGAAGGAATGTTTAACCTTCTGATTGTCACTGTATGAAGTACAATGGCAGAAACTGTGATTTTTGCACACACCAAATATATTGATGGATTTGTGCAGTCTGTTCTACTTATTTGTCATTTCTAAGGACACTAATGAGTAGTTTTCAGGAACTAATGAGAATGGTAATGGCAAATGGATGTTTACAGCATTGCTGGGTTGCACCGCGTGCTAATGTGAGCACCAGCTTCAGTCCCTCCAAGTCTTTAATTGGCACCATCAGAGGAGTCTTTAATTGCATTTCACCAGGCAATAAAAATTTCTGCGAAATCAATGAGAGGAAATTGGTGATCCTGCTGGAGTGGCCAATTGCTCTCATGGATGCTTTCTTTGAATGCCACAATGTAAGTAATAAATTCCTTTAAAAGTCCTTTGAAAACTAGTTTTAAAACAGACCCAATTCAAAAGCTTGTTCTTGTTTCCTCTTTGCTTCTATTAATTGAAACCTCAGATAAAGTTTTCATATGCAAAAGTTTTCATGCAAAAAGGCTTTCTTAATATTTGGAGATATGAATGGGACTCACTACTGCTCGGAAACCATTTCAGTATGTCAGTATGTAACTTGGAAGTAAGTTATGGCAATGGGAGATTTATTTAAATCAGAGTGATTCAGCTTTTAAGCAGGAAAGATATTTGTTTTACACTTTTCCGTTAATTTTCTATAAAACAGATTTTTTAAAGTCGTAAGACATTGATTTACAATCAGATTCAGCCTATATACTGAATTTGGTTCTTTATTTTTTTTTCAGTTGCAGCATATATATTAATAAGCATTAGAGAGGGGTTGTTTATTCATTGTAGTGTAAGGAGGTATTAAAATTAGGTTTGAGTAATGAGTAATCCTTTTCTTTTTTGTGAACAATATTTGTCAAACTGCTTTTGGCAATTGAGATTCAAGATAGAGGAAAAGAGTATTCTGAAATTCTTTGTTAAAAAGAATCCTATCAGTAGAGCTAGATAAATTAAAAAAAGGAAGTGACCAAGCCCTTGCTCACAGCCAAGCCTTTATATATTTTTTACATTTGAAATGTATTGATCTATTAAACAGGGGAAATATTAACTGCAGAAAGTGGTGTTACCCATGGTCAGGATTTTTAGATAGTTGGAATTGGATTTCTCTCTTCTGATTCGAGCATCTGCAAATCAGGCATCAAATCTCAGGTAATTGTCTTAGTTACTTATAGTCAAGAAAGTGATGAACACCTCCAGAAGATAAGACATTGTTTCTTAAAGCAGATTTTCAGAAGGAATGAGATGATTCACTCAGCGGATGTACCTGCATACATTTTATTCTGCTACTGAAGTCACAGTTACTGGGAATTGGGATGCAGCTTGCAATCCAATCTAATTGCGTACTGCTGCCAAATAGATGTTACGTTTCTGTCTGCCAGATGCAGTCATAGGTATTTAGCRTTTCCTCGAGTCGGATCTTGTAATCGTGGGGCTAAAGAGTGACTCAGGTCTGTGAGAAATTATTTTCTTTTTTTTTTTTTTTCATGAAATCAGTGAACTAATCCAGCTGACTATATCACTGTGTGATTTGATGCATGGTGAAGACAACAAGACAACACAGCTGGGATTGAAGGATAGCAAGAACAAAGTTAGATCAGATTAGGTTTAACATGCTTGCAGTCTTAGGTTGCTGCCCTTTTAGGAGTTCTGGGAAAATCCCAGAAGATAGCGGTCTGCCTCTGTGGTTACCTAAAGAGTCTTGAAAATCGGGCCTGTATTCATAGTTTTAGAATTGGTACATCTAATCCTCCCACACCTGCTTATTTTAACCTTTAGAAACAGGAAACTATCTTTCTTACTTTCGCGATATGTGAACAGTTCCTATTTTGAATAATTTCTTTGCATAGAGGATCCCTCTTTGCTGCTTTTCACTTAACCAAAACCAAAAGTAATTAAAACAAAAGCATTTATTGATACAAAAATCTGAAAGAACTGACACTGAAAATAGCATATATGCTTTATAAGGTACAAATACTCTGATACTTTTATAACACTTGAGTTAGTCTCTAAAGATTATTTTTATCTGTTTGGCATGATTAAAAAAKTAAGTACCTCTCAATTCATTAAAATTTGAGGAAGCCATCGATACATTTTTATTTATTTATTGAAATGTTGTTTGGTTAAGCTTAGGGTCATAATTTTAAATTTAAGTTCAAATGACTGTTTTTAAGAGAAAAAAAGTCAGAATCTCCTTTGAATTATTGAAAACATTTTTGAAAATTACCATTTTATCCACTATAAATTTAGATATTACTAAGATATTTTCTTGTTCTCATGTCTGCTAAAAAAGAACTTAGAGGGGGAGGCAACCAGAGAGGCTTAATGGTTCAAACTTAAGTAAATTAGCATGACTCAAAGTTGGGACGGGGACAAACTCTTTTCAGTTGACCCGTGTGCCAGGAAAAGAGGCAGTGGGCAAAAACTGAACCGCAGGAAGTTCTGCCTGAAGGTGAGGGGGAATTTCTTCACTGTGAGAGTGGCAGAGCACTGGAACAGGTTGCCCAGAGAGGTTGGGGAGTCTCCTTCTCTGGAGATCTTCAAGGCCCGCCTGGATGCAACCCTGTCTAACATGCTTTAGGTGACCCTGCTTGAGCAGGGAGGTTGGACTAGATGATCTCCAGAGGTCCCTTCCAACCTTACTGATTCTATGATTCTGTGATCTCAGATTCACTGCAGAATTTGTATGTGCTTCCTACTCTAGGTTGGGATGCTCAGGGGGGAAAGGAATACTAATGATTGCTTTCTGTCATTTTTCTGATACAGTCATCTTTAAATTTGTGTAGTGACCGATCACTGAGTCACTCCACTGTTTCTTCATTTTGTGCTATCTGTATGTTCTTCTTTTATTTTTTCAGAAAAACATTCTTTTCTCTTGCTTGAATACAAAAAAACAGTTCTGGGCAGTTACCTATCTGTCTTTCCTCTCACAATGAGCAAAATGTGATAACTTCCTTTTCTTTGCTTTATGAGCCTTAATGCTATGCTGGGAGGTGCTCCAGCTGCACTGTCCTAGTGGCATTCTTTTCAGTCATCTGATGTACRTGCCCTGTTAGTGTCTTGAATGCTGATACGAAGCCAGACTTCTGCCTTCTGGGTAGTGTTGGATAGCAAATACAGTGAGTGAAGCACATTTTTTGTTGTCATTAGAAAGCTTGCACAACTGTGATACCTCATATATTTCCTTATTTTCTTCCTCCAATTGTTTTTGAGAATGCAGATGTTTTCTAGTCAGTTATTATTTAAGTAAGCAGCTTCTCACTAATACGTTAATTAAAGCCTACTGTCTGGAATCTCCTGGTACAATTTGCAATGTAATCTGTAGCCTCTGGTGCATCATTGTATCTCTATTAGAAGGAATTCTGTGTAATGATGCTGGGATTTAATTAGTTTCTTTGCTAGTGTTGTAAAACATAGTGATAAATGAGCTAACAGGTCCATGGATCATTATTCTCCTAGAGATGAGCTTATTAACTGATTATGAATCATTAACAAAGTCTACATGGGATTTTCTTATCTAATTCAACACAATTTTTAACATCCAGTACTCCACATTCATTTCTTTCAATCAGCAACATTGTACTTAGATTATAATCTGGGCATGCTTTATTCTGGATATTTTTTTCTTTAGTATTGAATTCTGATTGTATTACAAATGCTATGGGAAGACCTCTGCATGTCCGTCTGTGATGAATGCAAAGCTGTGTTGCAGGGTTCTACGCAACTACATATTGTTTAATTTGGTTTTGAGTGCATTTGTTTATTAACCAGCTGATTTTGCAGGAAGGAAATTCAGAAGACTCTTTTCAACTTAAATTTCTTAAAGAATACACTGTATGGGAAGAAGTAGAATACACTGTTCCCCCTACAACTGATCCTCTACAAGGGGGCATATTCACACCACAGAGACTTTTCCATCAGGGTGTGTGTGTTTGCGGCTTTTGTAGCCTCAGTGCAGTTGTTAGAAATACCTGAATTCATCTTCAGATATATTCAGAAGATTTTTCCACTTTCATTCCTACTCTTTGGTAGATGTTAAGTATCTGTAGGTGCTTGAAGCACATTGTAGTCTTGATGTCCTGATGCTTAACATTTTGGTCAATCCAGGCTTGGTTAGATAGACTTTAGGCTACTTTTTGCTATGCCTTGAGGTTCATTTGGGATTATTATAATTGAAGAGCAAGCATCTTCTGATTAAAAAAAATTCTGTTAGCTTTTAGTTTGTAAATAAATTTATGAAAGGAGATGCATGTACTAGAAGCCAGAATGTGCATCTGTTGGTGTTCAGTTGCTGGCCTCTTTCATTTAAATTTAAAACACACAAATTGAATGGAAATCGACCAAGGAAACAGCTCTTCCGTTTGAATATGTCATAGGACTTTGGCAAACTGAGTTTGTGTTCTTCCCCGATATCAGTCCAGCAACATGAGATCATGCCAGGAGATGCCATGCATTTTTCCAGAGCTCAATTATGAGAACTCTTAACAGACATGTCCCAGTTCACCTCATCCATGAGGCTGGTGGTCAAGTAACAGCATCACTGCCAGGTAGAGCAGGTCACAGCCATGTTCACTACTGGGGCTATGTTAGTCAGGAAGGAAGGATTTCTTGGTGTTGCTAGATTACTGCAGCCCTGGGACTGGAAGTGCTAGTGGTGCTGGCTGAAAAATTCCCTTGTGAGATTTTGGCACATTCGTTACAAAGTAATGAAGTTTGTCTCTAGTTTCTTAGCTGAAAATATGGCCCCTACAGTGTTATTGGAAATGTTAAATAAAATGCCAAAGCATAGGAAAGTTTAACATGATAAATAGTCCTATACATTGGTGTCAGGAGAAGGGACACTGGGGAAGTCAAAACGCATGGTAGGTAGAAGATGTCACTGTAACTCTTCAGCTTTGTGCATTCAGAAGCCAAACGTGATTTGGCAGGTAAGTATTTCACAGAGGTGAATACACAAGTGTTACTTGTTTATTTTCACTACTTACTTTATTTTGAAACAGCAGAACAGAAAGGTAAGTTTCATCCCTGTCTGCTTGTGTAAGCTCTTTAAAGCATTTCTCCTGCAAATTACTTCCTTTTTTTCCCCAAGTGCATAATGCTTTTCTATATACTGCATCAGCAGAATATATATTTTTAGCCTGTTTACTACCGTGATTATTGTTACTGGTGTTATTAAGTAAGAACCATTTGTAAAAATAGCTAGTATGTGTAAAAATATTGTTGTGCTTTCCTTGGTTCTTCGAAGAATGTGTTAAGATCCTGATCCTCTATAAGTTTGCTGAGTGCTTGCACAGCTCTTTGCACACTGGGCCATTTGCTGGCCATTTGTTCCAGGGGATAAATCATCATCGAGGGTCTGTAGTCCTCCTGATGAAAGCAGAGGAGGCAGAAATTAGGGTCTCAGGCAACTCACTAACAGTAGCCAGAATGGTCCTGCAATCACTGTTACAAATTACCCAGGTAACTGATGAACATACTTGCAGTAGAAATCAGCAGAGGAAAGTGCATTGACAGCCCTGCCTCTGCTACTGCATTGATGAGCCATCACTTGTAAACTGAATGTAATTTGGGATAGCTTAGTTCACATATTCCTGAATAGAAAATGCCATGCTTTAAGTGTACAAGGTATATCCATCAGGAATGTGTCCTTGATAGATGAGCATTCCAATACATCCATAGTGCACTGACTTGCCCATTTTGTACTTTAGGAATTCTTATCTCATCTTTAACCATAGCCAGAAACAGATGGATATTGAGAAATGGATATTCAGTCTTCTCCATCCAAGGTCCCTTTAGATTGAATACTCTGGAAGATACCTGTATGCTTCTTTTGGAAGGCAGGCTCTTTGGGTAGATAGGCGTTCACTCTCAAAAGTGTGAAAATGACCTCTATGGAACTGATCACTGTTATTTTTGAACAGAAAACAGTTAATTCTTTAGGAAAGTTCTTGACAGTAATGTGAAAAAATGATGATGGTGGTGACAAAGTTGCTACCATCATACACTATTACATAAATACAGAATTAAAAAAAAAATTAGAGCATTTCTCAAAAACTGGCAGCTGAAAGCGGATGTGATTTTTCTTGTGATTCTAGCAGGATTCCTGTCATATGAATATATTGCTTACAGTTCCATTTTTCATCTTCTGCTGATTGTGTCGGGGTAGATATTACTTGGTTTGCCCCTGTGGGAGCAAACGATACTATTTTTGTTTCTATGCTATTTCCTTTTACTAAGACAATGTGTTATTTCCTCTTTTGAAAGAGACCTGTAAAATGACAGATGAATTTCTAGCAACAATAATATTTCCTAATAGTGAAACAAGTTTATATCGCTGGGATGCAGCCATGAAGGAAAATAGGGAAAGTATAAAGGCATACTTTAAAATGTAACAGGATAGCAACATCAAATGAAATGCTAGAAATTTTCGGTATGCTTTATGGTGCATCAATAAAAGCTGATGTATAAGCAAATTTTCTTTACCTGAGTTTCTGTTTATATGAATACAGTGCCTTTTCAATAGCATGCTGTCATAGATCAGACATGAATTACTGTTACTAGCTTTACTCAGATCTTCATATGATTGCATTTTGTTCAGTAATTTAATTTTAAACCAATTTTGAAATATTTTAGAGATCACTTTATAAAATATATTTTATTTTAAATTGTATAAACAGTATGTTGGACACAGTATAAAAACATCAAATTGTATTTATAATTAGGATAAAACACCTACTTTTCTTTTTTTATTATTTTATTTCTTGTTTTGAGTATGAAGTATCCAAACACTTGAATCCTAGGGATCATCATGAATAACATCTTTCATAACAGGCTCTCTACTTCTAGTGTTTTAATTTGCTTAGGAAACAATGTGACCATTTCTTTTATAGAACACATTCCAATTTCATAAGCAGTAGGATCTGGATATTTAAATGAATTCAAACAAAACAGGTTAATTATTCAGGGACCTTAGACTAAAAGAAGCCACAGATAATGCATCATGTGGTTTTCCTTATAATGTGAATGTCACTAAAATACTGCGCTTGCTCTTAGACCAGTGTTTTACCCCTGATTAGAAGTTTGTTTGCTTTTTAATATCTATTTTGCTGTTTTCAAAAACAGTGACCCTTTTTAGGTATACATTAACACCCTGGTAAGGATAAATCTGTACTTCTATTACAGAAACACCAGTTTACATTTTTTGTAAAGTTTACCTAAAACGTAGTTAGGCAACATCACTCTCTGAAGAGCATTATTATTATCTCTATAAATATCCATAATAGCCAATAGCAGAGAACACTGACTTTCAGAGCAATGTTTACAAAGCTTTATGTTCTCAAGGTGATGTCCTTCAATAGAGGACAATGCATGGCCCTAGTTCAGCAAATCTGTCAAGTCTGAGGCAGTCATTTGATTTCACTTTTATACATATGCGTAGGTGTTCAGAAAATTACTCTTATGTAGAAGTCCTAAATACTCTGAGGCTAGGTCAACAAGAAGATACGAGTTCAAATTCGTATTGTCGATGTTTTCTGTGATCTGACTTCATCCCCACTTTGACTTGCCTTATAGTTAACAGCAACTTGCACAAATACATGTGCCATTACACCGCTTGATTTTCATTTCAACTGATCTGGTACTTGCTCGAAGTTGTTCCTGTGTTGCAGAAGAGCTAGTAATATTACATGTTTACATTTTTGTCTCTTTTGAAGGATGAACAGTCTAAATATTTGTGCATCTTTGATGATGGGAGTGGATAGAAGCCAAACCCACATATAATCTATTTTGCCTAGTATTTAGAAGTTCTCCATATTATCCATCTGTTCATACAGAACATGTTTATAATTTAGCAAAAGGCAGCAAAGTCAGTCTCAGTGACTGAAGACGAAGGGGACATATTTGAACCAAACCGTTGTGTGTTCCAAACTCGTTTGAACAGCATATAGAAGAATATGGTGGTTTCTTCATTGTTTGTCCCAGCAAAGTTGAACATGATTTTAAAAGATCTGTTGTAACCCAAGCACCATGATATGGACTTGATGCAGAAATTACTGTCAAGTTCTCTGACCTTATTGAGATAATATGGCTGGTCATAATATTATAATTATGCCTTCTTCTAGCCTGAGAATCTTTATGTCTTGTTTGCATGCAGGATCTTTTCTCTTTTGCAGAAAGAGATTTTATTTTTCCATACTGCGAACTCGGGGGAAGGCTTATATCATCTTTTACGTTTTATAGAGTGTGCTTATGTTATAATGTCACACGGCAACAGCAATAAACAAGCAGTTCTGTCTACTGAATTACATGATGGTCCTGGAGTTCTGCATGTATGCAATGTGTTTGGACCAAAGTGTTTGGAAGGCATCGTTAATTTTTGATCTGTAATAAAATAACATGTACCCAGGTGCCAAAGCACATACATTAGTCCCAGACAACTTTGTCCTTGTTGAATATGTGGGTGTTAGTTTTTGCTTGTTTAAGCTTGACCTGACATGGTGTTGTGCTTGTAATCTACAACATGCTAGGGTGTGTGTTTGTGTTCAATGAAATTACCTTTTGTGTGTGCAAACTCAAAGTATGTTTCCCTGCCCCTTACTGCAAGTTTCTTTGATATATATCTGATCTGTTCTGAAGCTTCGTCTTTAAAAGCTGGTGACTTCAAAGAGATAGATGGAAAATTGCCTATGGAGTTTTTTCATTTTATTTTGCATTAAGAGAACACTGCAAGAAGTGAAGGAGATTCACTTCCTCACTACCTGTAGCTTTGTAACACTGTGTTCAGGCAGATCAGGCCATGGTGCATTCCCTATCAGCGTTGTGTCAGGTTGGTTAGATTGTATAACATTGAGTCGCATCAAGAGCTTCAGTTGATTGTACACCAACAGTGACTCTGATCTGGAAAAGAGCAAGCCCACTCTGTAAATCTGATGAGAAGTTAAGTCTCAGATTTCTTACAGTAATTGCTATGGGATTTAACCTATTGCATTCTTAAATAGCTTGTCAGTTCTGTCGCCATGTGCATAGCTTCCCGTGAAGGTTTGGCTTCAGAGCCAAGAACTGCTCTTGGTTTTTGCAGCCCACTTTTTTCATTCGTCTGAAGTTTGAGTTCCAAACTTACTGAAACTACTGTTCAGCTTATAGTCGATCGTTGTTCATGCGTAATTCCTGGTGACATCAGTGAGACTTTTTCATTTGATTCAAGAATGAGAATTTGGCCCAGTGTGTATGAAGTTCAGCTGACATTAGCCCTAGTATGTATTTAAGGAATCGAGGTAAGCTGAAACTATTCACATGAGTTTTTAGCATATCTTAAAAGGCTACTGGCTTGCATACAAGTTTATGAAAAAATGAAAGTTTGGTCCCACTTTAAGTCTTAGAGCATTTCATGTCTTTTCCCTTTCTCTAGCTGAAGATGATCATGAAGTGTTAGAATGTGAAGCATTGTGCTGTCCTTACCTTAAACTAGAGCAACTTAGTGCGATAAAAATAAGCAAGCGACTTAGTTCCAGGCTTTTTAATGTTGAACTGTAATGGGGTTTCCTCACATCCTACATACAGGTTTTAATTAACTCTAATAGGTGTTTAATGGAGATTTAATAAGACAGTTATTGTATGTTAATTAAACGTCAACTAATTGCTAAGAGGTTTTTAAAATTTTTGAAGTTTACTAATTATCTGATAGATAAATCAATTTTCCGTGGAAATAACTCGCATAAGCAATAAATATTCTGGTAGATAATGTATGTTGACATTTTGAAATGAGAGATGTGCTGTGTTGAGCAGGCTTCTTGTATCTGTCCAGTACAGGCAATAAGAAAACATTTTCTACTTGTTTTCTTACTGAACACACCTTTGGGTTTGGTGCTGTATGTCCAGGTCACAGGACTTGTGAGTTAGTAGTAAGAGTTGTCAGAGAGTTTTACCAAAAGCATCTGTAGGGAACTACCCAGAGATCAAGGAAGTAGCTCCCATCTCCCCATCCTGCCCCTGGGTTTAAGGTGAAGATGTGTCCTGTAAGAGCTGCAGGAGCTAGCAGGCCTGCCTCTCTCTTTCCTTCTGGAACCGAGACTGCACTATGGTGTAGACTTGTCCTTTCTCTGTGTGTTTTGTGTTTAGACTGAGGACTTTGGAGCAGGAGTTCTACTTCTGGCTTCAAAATGCATTCAGTACCCTGCAAATGCATCAGTACATTCTATGTGCTACTGATCATTAATCAGTACTCACAGTTTTAATGAGGAGGGTAATTGTAATTAGCCCTGATTCATGCAAATTAAATCCAGCCCTCAGACTCCTGGTTGGTTACCAGGACAGGTGAGGAAAGCATGGTAACACGCCTTGGAAAAGAAAAGAAAAAGGGGGGAAAAAAGGGAGGAAAAACAGCTATTTCTCTCATAAAAGATTCTTATTAATAATAAAATTTTTATAGGCTTTTGAGCTTCCCTGCTGACAGTCCTGCTTGCTTAGTGTTAAAATTCATTAAATAGAGTAGACCTGGCATGCAGCTTTTACAGGTGGTTAAGGAGTCAGGCTGCCTGAGTGATGCATGTAATTGCCTTAGAATTTAAAAGTTTAAAGGATAATGGCTGTTACGCGTAGGAACAGATGAATTCACTGACAATGTTATCCTATGGGAGGGTCTGCATCACTTGGAAATAGTGAAGTGTAGCAATACTTCTGCTGCATTTACAGAAGGGAAGTGCTGTTTTGTTACTATCATTTTTCAGTTTGTATTTTTCTTCAGAATGAGTCAAACTTCCTCAGTCTATCCTGAGGTGCTGTGCTGGAAGTAGAAGTCCCAGCACTTACAAATCTGAATGATTAGTTTGCTACATTATTAATCCCTTCTGACAAGAGCTCTCTTCAGACCATTGAATTGACAGAGACCCCAGGATAGAGTAAGTAGAGAGGCCAGAGGGGACTTGGAATATTTTAGCTCACAAAATAGTATCTGCTCCTTGGAAATGATTTAACTGAATTGAGGGGCCAGAATCTTGAATTGTGCCTGCCTTGCTACAGGGGAAGGACAGTTTCTCCAGGTTGATACAGTTCCAAATGATATTACAGGCCATAGCTATTGAATATACGATAGCAGATACCCTGGCTGTTTTCTAATTTAACCCCCTGTGGACATTTCATATGGAGATGGTGACTCCCTTAGAAAACACACTCCTAGTGAACTGTTATATTCACCTCCAGTGTTTGAGAGGTGCAAGAATCTTCGTGATTAAGAAGTACAAGGGAAGTAAGTATGTGCGCTAATCATACACCTTCAGACTCTGCTTACGTGCCGCAGCGGTCATGTGGGAGTACTAACACTGGATTTTAAAGAGCAATTAATAGTATTTGATAACTAATTCCATCTGTAGCACGGAAAAGAAATAGAGAAATGCCCGCCAGAATAAAGCAAATTTCTCCATAAGTTGTATCAAAGAAAGTGGAGAATTTGAAGATTTTTGTTGCTTTTACAGCAACAGCTAAAGTAAGTTCTTTTGTCATCTGACTTAGTTAACACCTTCGTTAGGTCATTCTCTCTACCCATCCTTAAAAATAGGTCTGTTGGCCATAATTTGGTTTAAAAATACAGAGTAGCAAAACCACTTAAAAACTAGCAACAAAAGGGTGAATGTAGGCTCTTACAGTGCTAAATTCCTTAATTTGCTTTAAATTCACAGGGAAAAATCAAAAGTATATCCCTTTCATTCAGAAATATTAAAATGGCAAACTCTTCCTCCAATGGAAAAGAACAATTCTGAAGAAAAGAACTGCTCTTGGCCCATTCCAAAGCAAGTAACACCCATGACCTCTCATGTTAAAGGGAGAGAGGCTTCTTTATTTTTGAACAAACCTTTATGGAGCTCAGCTTGGGAGGCAAGCATGCTCTGTCTCACTCTGTTCAGGATTAGTGAATTATCTCTGCTTTTCCCAATCTAGGAATTAAGCACATGGTTCTTTGTCATTGAGATTTTTTACATCTTTGGTATTTTGCAGCCCCGCTTCACTCCAGGAGTCATCAGACTGTTCACTTTTAGGAGAAAAAAACTAAGAGATGCACATTAACCAAGCAAAACGAAGTTCAGCTGATCAGTAATGCAGTGCATGTGGTTGACAGTGCTGTCGATGGCCAATGAATAAATGCTTCCTGCTGACTTCTGCACATCTTGCATGTTCAGTAAATAAAGCAGGTCCTTCTGAAGAGAATTTGGCCCAAGACTTCCATAAACTTTGTTTTATAGCTTGACCAAAAAAGAGATTTAAGCTCTGTTTAGACAGTGTTTCAGTAAGTTTAACGTTTGTTATGCATTTATTAACTACATAATGGGGTAAAACAGCCTTAGTGAGTTAAACTTTGATTCATTTATTTTTTATTTTTTTACACTTGGGAAAGGGAAATTATTTGGCAACTTTCAATACTGACTTAAAAAATAAATTTCTTTCTTTTTGCAAATAGGTATGTGTGAGTTGTTGCAGATTGTTCTGTCTTCTTGGTGGAAATGATACCTGTTCTAGAGCCTGAGAAAAGAGGAAAGTTTTGTGGCATGCTTCTATTTGGGGGTGATGGTGTACATTTATTTGCTTATTTTTCTCTGGCCTAGGTTGATTATCAATTATTATAATTCATATATGTGAATTAAATATTTAAGTAACTGCTTAGATACTTTCGTATAACCACAGAATCTCTGGACAGTTTACTTTTAAAGATGCTCTTCAGTCATATTAATGCCTCTACCCTAAAGAGTTTATTTTTGTTTTTTGTTGCGGCCTTGCCAATAGTTGTTGCTGTTCAGATGGACTTACTTCTTAGCAGCTGGAATTTGTGTCATTCTAAGTAAACTCAATATTCAAACTGAGTTCGTAGAAGGGATGAGATTGGAAGGAACCCCTGTAGATCACCTAGTCCAAGCCCCCTGCTCAAGCAGGGAGAGTTTCATTGTACATCTAGAAATTTAAAAATTCTCTGGTGTTAAAATAACACCTCATAGTTTTCTTCTTCAATTCTACAGAACCATTTTTTCATCTAATCACTCTTCTGAAATGTGGCTTTACTCGTCTCCTTTGTTGATGACAAAAAAACAAGACAATGGAAGAAGAGGCTGTTTACAAACAGCTACTAACCTGAGTCACTAAAGTTCAGCATGCTGTGTTGTCCCTTGAGGTTCTCCCTTTCTCAGTACCCTTGGGTGCAGCAGCAGCTGTGATGGGGAGCTGTCATGCACCTCCCAGGAGTGCAGTTGTGCTGTAATTGAGATTATCAATCCTATAGCTTGAAACATCTATTCATTCATTTCCATTTCCCTTTGTAATGGGAGAGTTTCTGGTGGGATAGCTGCAACCTTTCATCCCAGAGCATCCTGCCTTACACAGGCTTAAAAGGAATTGTGTCTGCAGTTCTCACTAGCTGCCAACTCTTTACCTATTAGGAAAAGACCAAACTGCTTTATCAGTTTTCAGATTCTAGCTGAGAATGAGGGCAGAATGGTCCCATGCGCATGTGAGGTTTTTCAGGAACTGTGGCAGTTCGCTCACTTGCACCCTTCTGTTCGGGGAAGTCCCTCATAGTGATCTGCATTCATCTAATACAGTAAAGCATTGGACAGATTTTCCCCAAGGCTTTGACAGTGAATCTCCAGAGGCTGCAGATGTCTACCCTGCAGTCAAAAAAAATTATTACAGTTCAGTGTAGATATACCTAACTCTAACTTCAGGCTGTATAGCTCGGATACCAATACGTTGTAGTAATTGTAGCTTAAAGCCCACTCTGCACTGATTTTCTTGTTGGGATTTCAGTGGAAGTTAAATGGCTTAACTGAAGTTAAGCAATAAATAGTGTCATGTATGTGAGCATTACTGTCGCATGTTAAGGAAAAATATTGGGGTAGGAGTGCAAGAAATCTTTGTAATGTGGGCTAAATATCACTTTGCCTGAGCTCCTGTGAGACTGAAATACTGGCAAGTCCTGTACAGGTCCTTTAATTGGAAATTGTACTTGTGAATCAGACATTTCTGCAGCATCTTCTCTTAATATAGTTAGTGTTTTTCAACTGCAGCTGTTCACTACATTTAATTTGCCTTAACCTGCTTTCCTCCTTAATTGGAAATGTTTCTTAGTGTAATGTAGCAGCAATTCCCCCTTGTCCAGAAATACAGTACTGCCATGGGCAGTGTTTCTGGCCATTGCTTAAGGATATGTAATAATTGCATTTGCCCGTATTTTGGGTATAAGTAGAATTCTCTTCTTCATTTGAAATGTTCAGTGATGTCCTCTGGGACTGAGGATAGATTTTAGACCTCTTGGGTGGATGATGAAAATGTTTGTGGCCCCATGTAAGGAGATTTTTATATTTGGGAAGAAAAGTAAATTTTCTGGTTTTCGGTCTACTGCCTGTGAACCTTTAGAAAGCAGTTACCTGTCTTATATGTAGCTTTCCCTGAATCATTTGCAGCTGGCCAATCCAGGCTGCAATTCCTGTGGTGCTATTGGAATTCCAGATTTTTCTGTAAATATTTCGCAAGATTATTGTACAAAGACTAGTGAAACCTGAGCAATCTTAATACCAGAGTTGTTAATTCTTGCCTATTTTAATTGTGATTCTGTTTGCTTTCATGTGTCCCCCCTCTCACTGCCCCCCAAGCTACCAGGTCCTTCCCCATCCTGACAGTCCTTCTTTGGGAGGGACAGAATTGCTGTCACCAGGGTAATGAGGAGGTCGTGACTTAAGTGATGCAACAAACTAAGCTCAAACTTTGACCTTATCCCTCCATACCTCTTGGTGTTGTGCACTGAGGTCACTTCTTGCTGGGAAAATAGCAAGCCCAACTCTTACAATGGGTCTGGAGAAAGGGACCCTGGGCTGTGTACACAAAACCCCCTGTCTAGCAGCTCCAGGCAGAATATTCTTCCTGTGATTCCCACATGCATATTTCAGTGCCTTCGCCTCTCCCACCTGCTGTCTGCAAACGGGAAGCAGAAATGGGGAAGAGTGGGTGTGGGCCATGGCAGGGGCACTGGGCTTGGTGGAGGTGGGGCAAGAACTCACACCCCCACTGCATCCCAGTGGCAGGCAGCTCCTACTGATCGCGTTTGCGTTCTGAAAGTTAAACGTTTCTTGCGTGTTAAAGAAAAATTCATCCTGGTAGCTTTTTTTGGCTCATTGTCATGTTCCCCTTTCCATGTTACTCTCCTTGTGTTAAGCGAAGCCTCGGGAAGCTGCTGCAACATGGAGAACCACACAGAGACGACAGAGCTAGAGTGCAGCTGCTTGGCTCTTAAGCCCATCAGTGCTGTTAAAATGGTGTTTGTTTTCTCTGGAAAATACTGAAGAAGATTCTCCAAAAAAATACCGGAATTTTTACAGTTAAAAAGCAGCAACGTATTTTGGTTGTAACTGGCTTTTAAATTTAAGCCATATTCCCCCCAGCAAAGATTTTGTTTTTTAGAATGAAGCAGTGATTTTTAAACTAAGTAAATGAAAATAATCAGGCTAACATACTGGCTTTTGTAAAAATGACATCTTAATAAAGCAGTTTCAGTCTCTCATGCAGCTATGAACAGGATTACTGTGAAACCACAGTAGAGGACCATGGTAATGGGAACAGCCACGATGCAGCTGCCTATTGGGTGTCCCTTGACCTCAGCTGTATTTTTCTCCTTATCTCAGTTGCTTCCCCAAAGAAACATTTATTATGAGTTCATTTTTTTGAAACTGCTTCTGTGGGACGTGAGGCAACTTAAAATTTCTAAAGCAAAATAGAAGTTATGTGAGAAAAAATGAAAATGGAGTATGTGAGCACATGATGTGAAAGAAAACCAATTATTATAATTTATTCTCTTTGAAGCTTTATGAAGTGAGTTACCTTAACTCACATCCATATTTTTTTTCTCATGCTCTTTTAATATTTTGGAGTCAACATTTGTCCCTTTCCAGCAGACAAGGTTGAGGTTTATATGCAGCATGTGCCTGCTTATGGTCACGGCTTTACTCAAACTCCTATTTTTCTTAGCAGTCTCTATATGGAGAAGTTATATATCATAAATAAATCATTCACAATTTTAAAGGATAATGCAGGAAAATTAACTACATTAGGCTAAGATAYATGTAAATGTAAAAGCAATATAGCTGGTAAATACGACCCAGTGCAGAGCACCTAGCATAGAGTTTTTCTCTCCCCACTTTCTGCTCATCCTTTGCGCTTTGCTCCTGTGTCAGTCTCATTGTTTGCTACTGAGGCCGCCTGCATGCTACAAACAAAACAGCTAAATCAAGACCCTTGGGCTGGAGCAGGAGGATGAATCCCAGCTGCTCTGTCCAAGCCTGCCCACTGCGGCTCGTGAAGCAACTCTTTGATTCTGCTGCATCGTGGCTCACTTCGCTTTTGGCTGCGCTGCTGGGGCATTGCTGTTGGCCTCTAACCCCACGTTTACAAACCTGAACCCTGGATGAAGCTTCCCAGGGACCAAACTATGGGTGAAGTTGAACCACTGGCTAGAATGAGAGGAAATGGTTCATGCTGCCATAGTAACGTGACCTTGTACTGTCTGCGTGGAACAAAGACCGGTTTCTTGTCCTTTCTTCTGCCTCTATGAGTGTTTAAGCCCCCCCGCTGTTGCTCCATTGGGGGTGAGGAGGGGAGTTGTATACCAAGCAATGAGAAAAGGGGTGCTCTCCCCTTTCTAAAGCAGTGTATTCAACTAGGAAATGGGGGTAATCAGATGAATGGGGAGGGGGAAAAAGAACGAGACCTTTTGGTCAGTAATTTGACTTTGGAATTTGTGAATTTCCCGTTATTGTCCTAAACCCTAGATACTGCAATAGTTAACTCAGACATTCTAATTTCTTCTTCAGCCCATCTCATGTTAGCTTAAGAAAATATTAGCTAATTTGACATAACTATGGGAAGTTTTAATGCACATTAGTCCTATGGAGAGAGAAGGGGGGCTCTGACTATAATAGAATTTAGTGTTTGTTTTTTAGCCTCTCTCAATTTTAACTAGGAAAGAAGTCATACACCATAAGCAAAGGGTTTGGTTTGGTACCGATACCACAACAGGTATCGGTAGGTGAATTAAAATGATGACTTATTCCAGAATGGGAGAGGGGATCCAAGATCCTCTCACTTAAACTGTTCTGATCTCATTCAGTTCCGTACTTCTATGCGATTTTGGATTGCCTCGTAGATTCTTCATCATGATAGTTAATATTCTAGGGTTGTACCTCACAGTTTTATATCAAAAATAATATTTACTCAAAATATTTAATCAGACATTGTCTCACAAATTTGCTTGCAGTTAGAAAGCGCTGTCAAAAATTACTGAAAAAACCCTTTTGCCCTTTTTGCATGTAGAGATTTGGAAGACTGAAAATCAGCCATATGCCTACCTGACCTTACCCAGGGAGA
The DNA here is from genome assembly GCF_003343005.1 of Rhea americana. Taxonomy (NCBI): domain Eukaryota; kingdom Metazoa; phylum Chordata; class Aves; order Rheiformes; family Rheidae; genus Rhea; species Rhea americana. Next base: position 522,440 of record NW_028186459.1, on the reverse strand, counting down.
TTCTGACCTGCATTCTGTAACTGCACTCAGAGCGGTATTGGAACTTCTTCGTGTTTTGTTTCTCAGTGCTTTATTCATAACATAATCTTTGTAATAAAGCTCAAATCCATGTTGCGAACAGCAACATGCTCAAGTGGCGTGTGTGCCTTGAGATGAATGGTGGAGGTGATGCACTAGGTTTGGACATAGAGTCACAAATTTACCTTTGTTGGCAGATATGGACAAGTTTGGAGCTGAAAATTTGCTGGTCTAGATTCTCTTATAAAGGCTGTCACTGACTTCCTGTGTGACCACGGACATTTTTCTTCTGTAACGCAAGAACACCATTGTTTGCGTCTGAAAGCGTTGTGATTCCTGGCTATTATCTGGGTCTTTGGAGCTTGCTCATGAGAAACTCTAGTGAGTTTGGTGGAAACCTGTAAGCCAGAGTTGAAATTTCTCCTTGATGCGTCAGTGATGTTTCCAAAGTACAGTGTATCATGGTAGGCAACATGGTTGTTTCAGTCCTTTGAGGAGAAAAGCATAGACTAGCATACTAGCAAAAAGTTTACTGAAATAACTATTACATTAGGACATTATGTGCATCTCTGTACTAATGTTAGGYTAGGAAGTTTGGACTTTTTCAGAACAAGACCTTGAGGGAGAATAGGAGAGTCGGGAAAGATGACCAAAAGAGCAGAGGCTCTCCTTTGGCAACCAGATTCCTATGAACCCCTCTTGAAAAATGTTTCTCTTTTGATCTACCAAGTTACTCAGGTAAAGAGAAGTGAAATGACTGAAGAACTGTAGAAGGGCCTTGTGAGACTGAGTGGGCCTTAAAACAGCAAATACAATTTAATGTAAATAAAAATAAAGTGATGCTTATAGGGGAAAAAATATTCTAATGCCACATATAAAATGAGGAGCTCTGAGCTGCTTGTTTTTGCTGAGGAAGGAGAATAGATAGCTCTGTAAAAATGTCAGATCAACACTCAGCCGTGGCCAAAAGACAAATCCGGGTGCTAGACTCTGTTGGGAAAGGAACAGACAACGAAGTGGAAAATACTATTTGGATAGTGTATCGGTCTGTGGCCTCCTGCACCTTAAACTGTATGCAGTTCTAGAACTCCTGTCTAAAAAAGACATAGTAGAACTGAAAACAAACCAAAGAATGACACCAACACTGATTAAATGTGTGATGCTTTCTGTATGAGAAATGACTTTAAGTCTTAGGTCATAGGTTAGGACTTTCAATCTGGAAAGGACTGTTGAGGGAGGATACAATAGATGGGCAGAGAGGCTAAAAAGGATTGATTGTGCGCTGTTTCTTTCAGTGAAGGATCTGGAGGGCGTCAAATAATATTTCCTGTTCCCCAAATTAACAGAAAGAGGTGGTCCTTCACACAGTGATTAAGTTGTAGAACTTCTTGCATCATGACGTTGTAGATGCAAAGTGTTTACATAAGGTTGAACAAGTTCATGAATGAGAAGAGCATAGGCCTATTATATAAAAACATATAACCTCTGGTTCAAGAAGTTCTTGAGCTGTAAGTGTTAGAGGGTGGAAGAGTATTTAGGGAAAGAATCACTCCCTGCTTTGCCTGTTTTTAGCCTCTTAAGCACCTAGAAAAGCCATTTCTAATGTTCAGTCACAGTTTACAGAGGGGAAAAGCAGCATAGAATAATTTACCTGAAGTTGCAGCAGTTCATCTCAGTGTTAGGATGCCTTGTGCCTAAACCAAACCTTGCCATGCTTCCCGCTGCCTAGGTTCATCTTTAAGTATAAATGGGAAGGTAAACTTAACGGATGAAACTTCATAAGCTCACTGTCTTCCCCCTCTCAAAGGGCAGTCGTCGCTCCCAAAACCAAGGCTGTCCTTGGCCAAAATCTCTCCTCTTCCCTGATAAATTCTGTGCTTCTGTTCGTGTGTGTGAGCTCTGTCTGCCTGTCACTATCATTAAGGTTTGCTCGCTGTCTGAAAGCACATCAATATCTCTTTCACCTTCTGTTTCCCTGTAGAGATCAGTCTTCCCAACAGAATGAATACAACATGTTGGAAGAGAATAATGCTAAGAAATGAAGAGAAGAACTGCAAGGCTTAATAGGCGTAGTTCTGAAGAGAGCTCCAATTTCTTTTTTCTTTCTTTCTTTCTTTCTTTTTTTTTTATTTGTGTGTGTGTGTGTGTGTGTGTGTGTGTGTTAATAGAGGAGTCAGATTCCCTTTCTTTTACTGAGGTGGTCCTGACTTGTTGCCTCTCCGGTCCCTTATTTCATCTTCTTTTGTAAACTTCTGTGTATTCTCCAGCAGGCCTGTACCAGTGCCATCCTCCCATCTAGGGCATTGCTGCTGTGCCTACCATGCCACTAGGGGTCAACTGGGTGAAAGCAAGAGGAGTAAAAGGATATGACCGTCTAGCATTGAGACTTACCTTGGGGAGGCAGAGAGGGTAGCCTTTTTAGAGACTCTCCACATGACCCAGCCCATTTTGTGTCACTGACTCAGCTTTTGTTCTGTTTCTTAAAGAAATTATGTCACTTCCCGTTCCTCTTCAAGGTGCCTGATGGGATGTAGAATTGCATCCTTTATAATCCTGCAGCAACAGAAACTCTCCTCTGGCGTTCTCAGAAGAAGAGCTTCAAATTATCCTCTCATTAGTGATGATACATCCCTTTTGAACACTGTGCCATTCCATTGTACTATCTCAGCATTGAACATTAGGAGATAACTGCCTTCACAACATATGTCATTACTCATTAAGGGCCTCTTTCTAGATTATGGCTGAGGTTTAATGACTTGTTAAAGATGTTTAACACTTACTGTTTTGTTTTTAATTTAAGAAACAGCATGATCCAAGTGTGCCCTGAGAATTTCTCTCAATTTTCTGAAATTTGCAGGTTGGCCTGTTCAGAGGAGGTGATCCTTAAATTGAATTGCAGCCCTCCAAGGCTTGTTTGGATGTCAAGCACTGCCATGATCTGACATGTTAATGGGTTTGAGAAAACAATGGGTTTCGGAGATAATTGCTGAAGCAATGAGTTCCTAGCAACGTTTTACTTAAAAGTGCTGCTTCTCGGCTGTGTAGACTGGAACAGTGAAGCTGAACAACTGAGTGATACAAATCTTTGCTTGCCTTTTAACAGTCATTAAATTCTTCTAATAGACTAGAGCAGGACCTTTCTCCCATCTATTGTTTGGAGCTGAGATGAGCATTAGAATCAGACATGATGCTATTATTCTAGGTGGACTTCAGAATTTTCTTTTATTAAAATAAAAAATATTTTAAAACTTAAAACACCAACCTGAAAAGAACTCCCCAAATTAAAACCTCACCATCTTTTCCACTGAGGGTTATCTGCACTTACTCAACAAGGGCAATAATTCATAGCAATTCTGTTGCTGTATGTTCAGAGTTTTAATTCCAGACTTGAGCAGTCTCATCAATATAAAAAGGAGTTAAACAAGTTTGACTCAGTCTTTGGAAAGTACTTTCTTTGAAAATATTGTGGACTATGCATTTGAGAGCCAGGTTTATGTGGGTACATCTTTGCTGGGACCTTCTTAAGCTGATAGAATGATTCTTGACTTCTTGAGTCTGTAGATTTTGTTTAATATTCTTTCAGTATCATATTAAGATGTCACTCTGAGTTTCGAGAAAAAAAAATATCCCTCAGTCTTGATAATCAGCAACAGACTGAAGACTATTGGAGACCCCCAACTAGTGGCCGGTGGCTGTCTTCAAAAGGTTCAAGGCCTTTCAGGTGGAGAGGTAAACAGCCAGCTGAAGACTGAGTGTCTTCAGATAGGCTTGCTTTAGGATAATATTTTATTATGTGATACATCATACTCTTGTTTTTACAGTGTACACTGCTGCACTGTAGTCATTAAATAGCTGTAAGTCAAAACGTACTAGGTGAATGAAAGATTTCTGAGATACTTTGTGGAAATGGTAAGTAAGTTAGAAAGTCAGTGTGTGTAATATACTGGCAGATGCGATGATCTAGCTTAGCCAGAATAGCATCAGGGTGAGGTCTCTAAGGTTCCAGAAGTTCAGGCTTTATATGAACTTTCAGTTCCTTTTTCCTTCCAAGATCAGTCCACAGAGCTTTCCTTCCTGACAACACCGGCAACCTGTTGCCCAATATTTCTTTCTTTGCTACTGTTTTGCCAGGAGCTGGGAGATGAGATTACAGCGAAGGTTTTGAATTCTCCTTGATGCATTCTGTAGTTGTTAAGTCGTAATGACAGGAATAGCTTGCTTTTTGTGAAGGTCAGGGGGGAATCAAGTTCTCACCTTGGTTTCAGGAAAAGCAAAGCATCTTGCAGCTTTTTCTCTGATATGAGGGGTGTGCATTTTGCTTTTTCCTTTCCCAAACATAGCTTCTGTTTCTCCTGGTAATCTCAGGACAAAAGTTTTGTCTTCACTAATAATTAGCCGTAAGGGATTTTGTTGTGAAATTCTTCACAATAATGCTTAAGGCACTCCTAATTTTAGTCTGTGGCCTTTGGAGTTTTGCACAGCCTTGGGGATTGACAGGCTGACTGAAATGAACCGTGCAAATGTGAAGGTACATGTTTTAATTGGGTTATAAATAGACCATCCAGGCATAGTCATCTCAAATGTGGATGTCAGTTTGCTCAGTTTCCTCCTTTCTTCATCATTATCTAATCCTTTTTTTCTTTCTTTTTTTTTTTTTTTCCTTCCAGCTCCCTCTTCAGGACACCCTCCCTTTCTGTTTCTTTTAAAGGCAGGCACAGCTTGTTCTGCTTAGTCTACGAGGCTCAATATTCAGTACATAGGCACTGAATTGGGATTCAGGAATGTAGGACTCTAGAAATGTAGAGATATTGACCATCTTCTGCTATCACAGGCAAATCACTAAACCTGTGTGTACTGCAGACCCTCTTCTGCAAATGAATGTTAGTAAAAGATCCTTAACTGAAAAGTCTTGCAAGGATGAATTGTATAATCAGAGTGAAATGTTCAGATGCTGCCGAGATGCAGAGAGCTCTTGACTTGCTCTCTAGGATGATCACAGCTAGCTTCCATAAAGCTTAGCCAGATATTTCTTTAATATGGGAAAGCAGTGCACTCCTGCGGAATAGAATTGAGAGATAAGGGCTATGCTTAAATTGTAACCATGTGACTTACTTGACAGAATCAACTTGCTAGCTGGTACTGCACTGTTCACTACTGCTTTGGCAGAGGGTGGGAGCTGAGCCTGGATGGACTGAATGTTACCACAAGAGTATCTGAGATTCTTTTCATCACCCTTCGTGCACACTTCTGTAGTGACCTTCCCATTTAAAAATATACTTTAATGTTGCTCATGCTTCAAAAGTCAGAAGTTTCAGCAGTTGAAAGAGCTTCACTTAACTACTCTTTGTTTTTGAAAGTTGTCTTTCTCCTGTATTGCAGGAGAAATTGTATTGCAGAATGAACAATAGTACCGTAGTACCATAGTTCTTTTATCACACCTGGAGTACTGTGTCCAATTCTGGACTCCCCAGTGCAGGAGAGACGTGAAACTACTAGACAGAGTCCAGTGCAGGGCCACGAAGATGATTAGGGGACTGGAACATCTCCCCTGTGAGGAAAGGCTGCGAGAGCTGGGCCTGTTTAGCCTGCAGAAGAGAAGACCGAGGGGGGATTTTATCAATGTGTATAAATATCTTAAGAGATGTCAAGAGAATGGGACCAGACTCTTTTCAGTGATGCCAAGCGACAGGACAGAATACAAGAGGCAGTGGGCACCAGCTGAAACACAGGAAGTTCTGCCTGAATATAAGGAAAAACCTCTTTACTGTGAGAGTGACAGAGCACTGGAACAGGTTGCCCAGAGAGGTTGTGGAGTCTCCTTCTCTGGAGATGCTCAAAACCTGCCTGGTGACAACCCTGTACAACATGCTCTAGGTGACCCTGCTTGAGCAGGGAGGTTGGACTAGATGATCTTCAGAGTCCCTTCCAACCTCAACCATTCTGTGATTCTGTGATTCTTTCTAATTAAGCAATTTAATGTTCAGATTCATATAACAGATGATTTGTCTTTACTTAGCACAGTACACTGGGTAGTGTTGAAGGATCACATGAACCATAATTAAGCAAGTAGCAGTAAAATAATACAGCTTAGAGTCCACTTCCTCAAGGTCTTGTTCTGGATTGTGGTTTCTGTGGAATATAGTAGCATGACTCAAGCTATGGACTCTATATAATGATTTATTCTTAAAAGGTCTAATTTATACAAATGCATTGATGCAGAGGCAGGTTTATGGCTTGAGGAAATCTTCATGTGGATTTAGTGTATGCATGTGGGGAATTCCTCTGGATGACCTAATAAGGATATGGCATATAAAAGGTTTATGTAACAGTGATTGTATGTTAATAGACTTCCTATCATAGAATGATAGAATCATAGAATCAGTAAGGTTGGGAGGGACCTCTGGAGATCATCTAGTCCAGCCTCCCTGCTCAGCAGGGTCCCCTAGAGCTATCGTTTACTTTCAATTCTCTGACAAAAATGAGGGTTCAAAGACTAATGAGGTGAACAAATGTGAGCAAAAAGGAGCTGAATTGTTCTTGGCTAAAGTGAGCAGCAAGTAGTTAACAGAGAAATTTATGTAAAGTTTTAAGCTCTGGTGACTTTTGGAGGCTCATTGTTCTTCACCTTGAACAGGCAAACTGGTCAGGAATAGCCGCACATTGAGTGTAATCTGATTATTTACCTCCAGAATGTGAAATGTTAAATGTTGCCAGACTTCTCAAAACTCTAGTTTGCAAAAGCATTAGTTGAAAATTCTCATCTTGAATTAAATTTCCTACAAATCTACATTTCTGAATTACTAGAAAATGCTAATATGCTGCTGGAGTAAACAGCTTTAACTCCATTGAAATCAATGGTGAAGTGATGGGGCAAATCAGATCCAAATACATTTTTGTTGTGGACCTGATTTCAAAGTTTGGCTTATAGAATTCAGTGAAGCACAACCAACTCAGACAGCATTTTATACTTTATAGATGGTGTGGGTTTGGTTTTGTTGTGGGGTGGTGATGTGCCAGTGACAGATTCAGGAGAGACTAAAATAAGAATCTTTGATACCAGGATGAGTTCTTTAGCTTTCTAATATTCTTACTCAGCATAGTTAGAACAAGTTTGGATGATGCGTAAATGAAGCTTGACCAAAATTGTTATGTTCATTGTTGTAGCTTTGTGGAGCAAGTAGATTATTTGTTGTCATGTAGTCTATGCATATTCTGATTCATTCTGAACTGTAATTGATCTGCAGCCTAGTTGCAAGGTAAGGATGGCAGGTCCAATACTTTTATGGAAACTTCCTTTTGTAATATATATCATTGTGGTCTTGGAGAATTTAGCTGTGCCTACCTTGATCCAACACTATCAAGCATGTTATTTTCCTTAAATGATTTCCTAGTAGAGGGACTGCTGCCAAAAGCGTGTTGCTAAGTGTCAGGATTACAGTATTTGTGGTTGTCAGTGCAACTGTTCTAATCATGGAGTCTGATATCTCAACAAAGATGATATAAGCATTAGCTCCTTGAAGAATAATTTCAAGGTCAGTGTTTAAGGAGGGAGAAGGATGGTTCTAAAAATTCAGAGAATGGAAGTAAGGTCGGTACTGGTCTTCAACTATACATTCTGTAAGGTTTGAAAATAATCTCAGTGTTGCTCTTTAAAATTTGTTTCTCCAGAAAGAATGACTTTGGAAATAATCAGTGAGAGAGTTGACATTAGCAGCTGTGGGATAGGGTTATGAAGTGAAGACAAATTCATGAAGGTTTTGCTTTTCAGAAATAAGTTGATGTGATTTTATACTCTAGCATATTCAGATTTAAAACCTAAAGTGTTTTTTTATTTGCTATTTTACCTGTGCTTAGGAGAATAAAGAGTGAGCATTTCTGTGTATCATTTTGTATGTGTTTGTGCATATATGATGTTGCCATCAGAATGTTAGGTCTAACTATCAGTTTCTTGGTTTAGCTAGCTTATGTCAATTATTCATTTTTCTACTGATTGTAATTGAGTAAAACTCACTAACACTTTAACTGGTAAGATTTCAAAATCGGTTCCTTTACGGAGTATGTGTTTTGCTACACTAGTAATTGATATGTCTGATTCTTCTTTTCAACTTAAAATGTGCAGCAGTAGTGTACAGCTAAATGAGACAACACGATATGGATATGGCTTGTGACTTACTGGTGTTATTGGACTCTGCTAAGTAGAGTATGTATTCAAGAAATGGGACATCTTCACTCTTCCATATGTTTTGTTTCCAGAAGTAGCATAGCTGGTTTAATTATACCTTCCTGATGAATAATCTTCCTTTTATTTTTTGACTCCTCAGAGACTTCCCCCCCAACAAACATGGCAGCATAGGTACCAGTTGTGCATTCTGTCTGACTTACTGTCTGTGATTTCTTTCAGGACTGCTTTCCATTGCTTCTATGCTGTGCAACAGCATCTCTCTCTTGACTGGAGCAAAGCTTGCTACTCTCCTGAGCCTGAGTCTTCTGGGGCTCAGCAATAGAAGTCAACTCTTAACAATGGCATTAAAATGTCCCAGTATAGAAAATGTGCTCCATCGCTCTCTACGCTTGTCTCACAGGCCTTATACTTTGAGTGTTAATCTGAACCCATAAGACACCAAAGTGATAAAGGCAAAGCTTACAAATGTTTGAAATAAAAGTTGGTACTCAGTAGGATCCTTGCTTTACCATAAGAAGTGAAATGGTATTCTTGATGGTGTGTGTCTCGGGGGAGCAACACTATTAATGTGCATTTTTTTCATACTTGTAATCACTCTGAATTCTCTAAATTACATCATCTCACATAAAAGTTTACAATATAGTAAGGGGACACCAGACAGAGAACATAAGAACAGATACTGCATCAAATCAAAGGTCCATGTAGCTCAGAATCCTGTCTTAACAGGGGTGAAAAGTAGATGCCAGTGGAAGAATATTAGAACAGGATAAATAAATGTATATATATATGTGTGTGTGTGTGTGTGTGTGTGTGTGTGTATACACACATACATATAAATATATGTATAAATATATATATAAATATATATATATACATATATATGGTTCTGCCTTCATGGTTCTGCCTTCATGCCTCTGGAAGAGGAGTGAGCTCAAGGCTTTGGGAGTTTCTACTTTGCAGGTAAACTAAACTGTTTGGTCACCTGTCAGTTAATTCCAGACTGTAGTTTATAGTCAATGCTGTGGTCGATGCAGCTACTTTTTAGAGTGTAGATATACTTGTAAAATTCCCCTCATTCTCTAACCACTCTGAGTTCATCATAAAATCTCTACTAATTATTAGGAGTGTAGGAATTCAAAAGTCGTTTATTCTTTCAATGAGAATTCAAAGTATCAGAAGACTTTTTAGCCTCTTTAGGATGAATACTTGAGAAGGGGTTAAAAGGCAGCCAAAACAATTCATTTCAAGATCTTCAAAGCAAATCAGATTTTTTAATTATATCAAATTAAGGTCATTAAAAGTTAAGTTCTGAAGTGAAAGCATTTTCCAGTGAAAGGTGCTGCAACATCGTTATTTCTCCCCAAAATGCACTTACTGTACATTTCTCAAAGCCATCAGCTTTGATTGAAAGCTAATGAAAAAGCTGTCCTGCGTCAGTTTATTCCTTGTATCCATTAAGAATAATTACAGCTGAACAATTTTTGATGCCAGTAACCTTCGCAAGTGTTGCTAATGGCATTATAAATTGCTCCTTGTCCAATGGCTGCAGTCTGAAGCTTAATTCAAAAGCGCTCTGTCAACAGTGCTGATTTGTGTGGTTAATGAGTGCGTTTAAAACAACAGCCTCGGCTCATGCATCCTAATGTCGATAAGAGGATGTGGTTCAATAAAGAGGCTTGTCTGTAATAATTAGTAGCAACAAATGCTCAGGATTAGACCGATCACGGCATTAATGACTGCTTTCAGCCTGTTATGGAAAAAGTTTCCAGCTCTAACTTTTCTGGGCTTAGATCTAACTTTTAAGGAGTGAGCTTGTACTAGCCAGTGCTACAGCTGAGTGCAAGTCTTAACTACATGCTTCGTCAGTAGAATCACTGAGCTGTCAGGGGCCTCTGTAAAGACTTAGATGACCAAAGCAATTCTCTGAAAATATTTTCAGGTCAAATATTGGGGCAAACCTGCTTTCCACTGGATCTAGCATAAAAGTTATGTGCTGTTGGTCTTAGACATGCTTAGCGTTTAGTGTGGCTTTTCCATGTACTGCCTGTTCTGTGGAATTTTTATTGCCTCTACGATATGTAAAATTGATGTTTGATTTAAAAATACATCAGAAGTATATCCATAAGGTTCAGATTGATAACTCTCAGTAATATATAGGAAATATAAAGGATCTTGTTCAGGCAAAATTCACTTTGCATTCCAGAGACACTACTGGAAAATAGTGCTCTTAAACATAACAGCCAGTTCTCCATTTACTGGTGCTGCCATCGTAGACTGTGGATCRCCTTAGATCTTGGTATACAAATTTTATATTTGAAGAATCTGTGAACAAACAGCAAAAACATAGGATGCAGAAAGTTCTCTCACTTCCTCCCTCCCTCTCCATTACCCCCTTCTTTTTCAGTGGGTACTACATTTATTACTAAGTCATGAATGATGAAAGCTACACATTGAGCTGTCAACAGGAAGACATGCTTAGATCTTTTGTTGTATTAATGAGGAAATGGATTGGGTCAGCTTTTCTTCCCTGTGTTGAAGATTTCTTTCTGCATCATGTATGGATGCTTCAGTTGCAGCTGTGGTACTTCCAGGGTACCACAAAGCAAATTTCTACATGAGCTATGCACACTAATGGCTAGTTGATAAAGCAATGAATGCATTGTCTCAAAGCAACTTGAAAAAGAATGTATTGACTCAATGAGCCACACCCGCAGGGGAAAATTCTGGGGCAGGAGAAGGATTGGAAATTTATAAAACTAAATATATCAGCTAATGAAGGTGATGAAACAGGATTCCTGCCAAGAAACATGAATTTATCAATGCTATCAAAGACAAGATCCTCCAGACATCCTGGAAACAGAGATATTGTGCTGTATGCTGTCACTTTTTTTTTAAACATACCAAGACAAAATGTTTTTAGATTTAGGTGTCTGGGACTGATACACTTTCTGAGCACATGAATTCTGCTCTACTTCATCCACCAGCCATTGAGTTTGATTTTAAGTTATTCAGATGCTTATAATAATGACTCAAATAAATTGTAGCCTAATCTTATTACACCAGTCTCAACTGAAAAAAAGTCATTGCACAATTTAGAAAATAAAAATCTCAACATACTGACAATCGCAGGAAATAAATTTTTGATCCCTTTACAGTGAGAAAGCTTGGTAGGAAATCATATAGAAGGCCAAAAACCTGAAAAAGAAATTGTGTATAAAATAAGAGTTTTTCTGCTTGAGATTGAATGGCTTTAGCATCTCAGTAAAGCTGTGGATTTTTGTTTAGATATAGTATTTTCTTGTTTTGCAAAAATGTATTACGTGCTTTTGTGTCATAGGGCAATACAAAACATCTGTTACTGATACTGTACGTTGTCCATAATCAAACATTAATTACTCCTCTGCATCTGCAGTGAAGTGAAGCTAATCAATAGAGGTTAGCTTCTAAGTGCTTCTAACCAAGCACTACTTTGCTCATTCGCAGTTTCAGAGAGATTTGGTCTCAACTATGGTAGTTTCCTCTAGAAATTAGAAACACTTAGTAACCTGTAATATGCCACAAATATTTGAAATAGTCAGTATTTCTGTAATGAAAAAATACATGCCCCAGTCAGGTGAGAGTACTCAACTGATACTAAAGATCCCCTCTGGAACATGAAGCCGGTAGTTCATTGAGAAGTGGCTCTTAACCTACCTATTTTTGAAACTCATGCCCTTGCAAACGACCTCTGTTTAGTTTGATTCCCTTAAAAACAACTAGTGAAGAGCAACCTTCACACTTTACGTTGGTTTGAAGATTTACTTTGATTTTTGTGGTGCTTCCAACAGGAAGCTATTGTTAAATAACTTGGTTGTTGCTGTTGTAATTTTGCATCAGACCTGGTCAGACTGTGGTAATGAACAGGCAAACTCCTGTGCATCTCTCCCAGGACTCTCTTGGGGCCCTGGGAGGGGTAGAGAGCTGTGGGGAGAAGAGATGTAGTTGAATTGTACAAAGACATTTTATATTCTGCATGGTGGGCATCTGGTCTTTTTGTAATAATGGGCTAAAGAAAGCCACGGTCTTTTTAAAGATGCGCCTGAACCTGCTGCAGGGAAAGCCTGGGATGTTGTCTTTAGATGCCTTGGGATAGAAAAAGGGGCAACAGAGCCTGGGCTGAGCACTGCAGGACTGCGAGCAGTGACGCTGAGCACGTCATCCAGGCCTCATTCCCCCGCCCCCCTCCAAAGGCAAGTAAATAACAGGAAGCTTTAAGAGGGTGTTTTATGTCTATAAAATCATGCCGACATGATTAACTGAACATCACAGAGAGTAACCCATTCGTTGAGTGCTTGCTGTTCCAGGTTGGTGCTTTGGAGAGGCATGCTGCGGCTAGCGCCATACAAATTGCTGGGACAGGCAGTTAAACGCGGAGGTCAGAGGTTAAATGAACATGGTTGTTTATGAGGACGCAGCCCGAATCCATTTGCATTTTAATATTCTTTCTGAGAGACAAAAAACCATTTTGAAGACAGCTTGTTTGGAAATCCCATTAGCAGGTTATTTATGGGCCTCCGGACTGCATGACCCTTGGCCGTGTTTTGTTAAACATAAACTAGACGTGAATCAGATGGGCGACTGGGCTGCTGCTATTGTTTTCCATAGCATTAAATGTCATTGAATTCAATTATTCTGAATCTGACACTTTCTAAGTTATTATCCTCATAATGCGCAATCTTCCTTTTTCCTTTGTCAACCATATTATTCCTCTCTGCTTTAAAAAGCAGAGGCACTCTAAAAAGGCTATTTCCTCTCTTATCAGTGATCTAGGTGAGAATGAAGAGCTTATCTACACAGCTCCTTAAAAAATCTTAATTTGGAAGATTCAGTTTGAAGAAATAAGATGATTCTAGTTACTGACGTGGTACATTTTATAGAAAACAGAAATCTAAAAATTCTGTTATAGTAACTAAATTAGCCATGGAAGGGTCAGAGAGAGGGGTTTTAAAATGATGAATGATAAATTCATAGAAATATGATAAAAGGACAATCTTTTTCTCCATCAAAATGTACATGAAACTCTGTATCTCCAAATAACACATGTATTATAAAATAAGCTTATTTTTTTTGCCATCTAACACAAATTTTTTGATTAAAAAGAAATGGTATAGTAGATTAAAGACCGTACCAGAAATTAATGAAAAAACATTGATGCTTCTAATTTGAAAATTGTGTTATTGATAGCAGCATTATATTTGCTAAAGACCATGGTAAGTCCTTATAGTGAATTTTTTTCTATCGAGAATCTTACATATTCTTCTCTTGGCATATGATTTCTTACTGTTCCAGTGTACATGGAACTCATCAAATATTCAAAGAATTTACAGCCTCTAGAGGCTAAAATTCACATCTACAGAGTGGACCAGCCAAGACCATGTAAGCTAACTTCAACGCAAAATATCTTTTGACCAAAGAGAGCTTGTGGTACATAGGAACTGGGAGCTAGAGTAGGGCTCTGCAAATTCATGAAGCACAGGCACTGGAGGAACTGCTGTGGCTGTGAAATCCCATTTGTACACACAGACCTTAGAATTTTCCTGATGTACTCCAGAGTCTAACTAGAAAAAATCTTTTTAAAAAAAGTCAATTTGAGAAAAGAATGATGAAAAATCTTCCAACCTTATTCAGTACACACACATATATACACAGGCACTCTTATTTTAAGTGTTTTATGACAGAACAGCAGATGTTTTTATTCTTAAGAAGTTGATAAAGCATATAAAGAAGGTAGTGTAGTTTTACTTCATAGTTCACAGAAAAAGTTCTTTTAGAAGCGATCAGGGTTCAAATGCATGTTAGATTTTAATTTTGCACAGCAGGATATTGTGGGATAAAAGGCATATGCAACAGCTAGATCTCTAGATACAGCTGGTCAATATTCTGCTTGTCACTGCCTGTTTGTCTATACTCTGGCCTATGTGATAGGAGAAGCCTCCGTGTGAGATGACTTGCATGCTTAGAGTCCCAGCACCTCAAAAAATAGAACAGGCTTTTTGAATCACAATTTTTCTTTTTTAATAGTGGAGATTGTCTGCTTGTTCTGAATGAATAGCAGATACAAGAATACCTGATATCCTGTGAGGAGGCTGGTTTGCAGCCATGTGGGCCCTTCTTCTGCTGACTGCATTTTAAAAGTGACTGTATGTCTACATGCGTCATTTTAAGTCTTTGCATTTAAATGTAAATATAAATTGTATTCTTTACACGGAGTGTTTCCCTCTCTTTCTTTCTTCCTTTTCTCTCCCTCAAAGTATATATGTATTTCTTTTAATAATAGATTTTAAGTATGAATTGGCTATCAGTGGAGTTCTTCTTTAGTGGTTAATTCATTCTTAATAGAAACTGATTTTTTTTTGAAGAAAAAGGAACAATACATCTTTAGAACAGGTTTGTAAATGTCATGATTTTTCTGCTAATGTATACTACATCCTCCTCTTTTAAATGTTAAATTATCTCATTGTATCTCTGAATATCTAATATACTTGGACCTGAAATTAAGCTTACTGTATAGTTGGCAAAATGACCACAATTTGCTGTATGAAATGCCCTGATTGCATGTGTAATTCAAAGCAGTCCTAATCTCTGTATAAACCAGTACAGACTGCTTAGGGGTAGAGTTTATGTATGCTGATTGGGACTTCAGTTTAGCTGATAGTGAATACACCTGCAAGTAGAATAAAATGGATTACAGATTTCCAAATTCATGAATGCTAAGGAGAAGTGAGAAAGAAGGAAGAGAGAAAAAGCAGTTCCGCTACCCCCAGACAATAAAGGTTACAAGAAACATCAAATCTCGGTTTTTCATATGTATGTTTATTCCAAATACCTCTGAAGTGAATATATTAATTTACCAAAAACTGTCTTGCAAATATGACTCCTGGTTATAAATCTGGATCTGTCCCATGTGTTATTGTAGTATGTGCTCAACAGCAGAAAAGAATCTTTTTACAAAAACTCCTTCACTGCAAGTAGTCCTCCCTTAAACTAGTAGTTTAATATTATCCATCTTTGTTAGAAATAGTTACTCCTAAGGTCTTTTTAGATATTTCTTCAGGAGTTTCTGGATGTTAAGGAAAGTTGCTGTATGTCTTCAGAAACACAAATGCAGTTTTCAGAGATACTGTTTAAATCTGTGCCACTGAATGGGGTTAATTATTTCATTTATGTAGTTTGTTAACAAATCTGTTCTGTAACATAGATGCATTTATTAAATATTTAATATTTTTCATTTAACAATCCCAATGTAATGCAATGAAGGTAACTGATAAGAGGTAATTAAAATATTTTCCAACTGTGAAAACTGTTTTGGAAAGGTATTTCTGAGTGTGCAAAATGATGGAACAGCTTATAGAAACACATACTGATTCTATGAAGTAAGGTCCTGTATGTTTTCTTATAAAGAGCATGTGTAAATTGGGAAAAGTTCCTACTTAAACTTTGTTTCTTGATTATTTATATATAATTGGAATGGTTTTAATTCTGCTATTATAGCAAAAAATGACTGTACTATCTGTCACGATTTCTTTGAAGATGAACAAATACATCAGAATGAGTAGTTTATTCCAGGAATTTAGGCTTTATTCCTGCCTGTGTGACATCTATGAGCAGATCATGATTTGCTCCAAGTGATATGTAATACTCTTCCTTGAATATATTTTGATCATATTTTTATCAACTTCGAGAATAAATACTCACATTTGAATTGTAAAGATTAGCAGTGACTGGGCAAATCTGTTACAAAATTATTGCTGTATTTTACTGAATGAGCAATGAGCACAGAGCAGTTTCCAGTAAGAGTTTCTTGCCAGTGGAGCTTCACCACTGATTTCCACAAATGCCTCTATGTGGATTGTAACTTGTTTTTAATTAATACTTAATCCATTTCTCTAATGTTTGTGAAAAGTGAGCATTAAGAAAGTAAAGGGACAGCTTTGTTGTATCATGTGAAAATAAGGAAGCCCCACCTTTGTAGAAACTTTCACGTAGTTCTGGTTGCTGTGTCTTTATCATTAAGTGTTTCAGAACAAAGGCTGAATTGGTTAATGAGTATTATTGCTTAAGAAGTGTACATAGATCCAGGACCCTAGTTCAACATGTAAATGTAAGTCTCAGCTACTTGGAATAAATATAGTTGGAGAAATCACAACCGCACAGAGCTCTCTGCAATAGAAGAATGCAGTTCAGTATACACCATCATTCCCATTGCTTTGTTTTTTTCTTGAAAGGTGTTAATGTTTTCTAAACATTTATTGTTATTGAAAGGTAGGGTTATGTGCTATTTTCAGCCCAATTATGCTTAGAAGTCTCCTTAGTTAAAACTTTGAAAAGGTGATAGTTTAACTAAGGATTTCAAATGATAAACAGCATAAACAGATTAAATTATACAACATAAAAATAGGTAATAACAAAGGTGAAAAATAATGATTTTTAAAAAATAAAAAAAAAAGAATAATGAGAAATGTATTATAAAAAATCAAATTATGACATTAGGATCAAAATAAATTCTGCCTACCTTTCACCCTATATCCCTACTGAAAATGAACAAACATTATTCGTTGCAGGCTTCCGCTGGTGTACCTTAAGAGCCAAGATTATACCACCTTAATCTCCCAAGAAAAAATTCTAACTGCCAAAATTACAGAATGTCTGATCTGCTTGTACAATGTACATATGAAGGACTGATGATCAGTCCCCTAAAGTGATCATAAATAGAACAGTATACAATATTTAAATTATTATAGTGTTTAAGAAATCAGTTGCTAAGAGAGTCCTGTTCTTGTCATTGTTTTTTTTTTTTTTATATTATAAAGTAACTTGGAGCTGAGGAAAAATAAAGGAGGAGGGCTAAAGTGGAAGTGATTGCTATTTCCTTTCTGCAGATGATCCCACAGACACTTTATACTGTATTTAAAAGCATACTGTATATGTTGGAATTGGGACTCATATGTGGATCCTATTGAACACTGGCTGCTTTCAAAAGATGGAATGACTGACAAAAACTCAAATTCTAGATTTTTTTTCTCCCTACTGTCTGGCAAGGTTAAGGGCTTACATTAGCCCTTCCATAAATATGTTGCTTATAGGTTCCTTTTGTGTCACATAGTCTGCAAATGGCCAAACGCAGAATGTGAATTCTCTCTTGTTCTGAAGTATTTCATATTGAAACATTTTATATAGTGCCAGCAATCTAGATCCTGAAGCATGTTCCAGTTCAAGTGCAGATGGTGCATGTTATTACCCTGGAATGACAGGTACTTGATACCTTAGAGATGCACTTCTGTCCTTTGGGACAGGTGATTTTGGACAAATAGCTGAAGAAGGCGTTAGATAGGGTATTTTCAGTGTGAGTTTCTGAGTTCCAGAGTACACTTTGTCCATTAATCTGATGTTTAATTTTGTTAATTGTTCAACCGTGACACAGGGTTCTTACATGTTCCCAATGAGATCCTGAGTTCAAAGTTTTTCACAGCCGTGAAACCATTTTGTAACATTGCCATTTGAGGATAAGAGACGATTCTGGGTGGCGTATCTTGTTTAAAAAATTGACTATTGGCACATACCTCAATGTGTGCAAGTTATTCCCAAGGATACATCCCTTGTGGTCAAACACTCCACATCAAAGGGCCTTTTCAAGTACAGTTAATCTTACGAATTACAACGAATGGAATAACTTGAATAATGAAGAAGAAAATAGATACGAAACATTTAAATGTTTATATTGTTTACAACTAAGTGTAAAAGTCTGTCTCCTTAATCAGTTGCAGCCTACCTTGACACGTCAAATTGGTTCCTGAATAGTGGTTTTGTCAGTACTACAGAGATGAAACCATGGGCAAGGAAGCTCATCCATCATCTTAATGCTCTTCGTTATGAACCAAGCAAAGGTAAAGTCATCTGATCTTGCACTGTGTAATCTTCTGGAGACTTCGTAGATGTTTCTTTCTTGAATTGGGTATAATGCAGACTGGGTATGCCCTGCCTCTTGAGCAGTACACTTATCATGCATGAATCGTAATATTTATTATGAATGTGATCCCACATTTTTAATTAGCTGGATACCCTTCAGCATCATGTTTCAAGGTGGCCCTTTAAAATCTGAGAGGTCAGAAGAAGCAAATAGCCGGTAAGCCCTCTTGTGTAACACCCACCTGCTGTATCCCTTCAAAATCTCACTGCAGAATTTACTGTGGCTCTTTTTCTTGCACGAATTCAAACAAGTGAGTAATAAATAGTTATTATATTGTAACTCCAGAGGGTATTCTTTCTATCAGTCTTCACTTTCATGCTTATTCTCACTTCAGGAGTTCTAACTTTTTTTTCAATTAACTGGGATATATTTGTACTTTTGCTATGAATATGCTACATTACTCAGTGCCTGCACCCTTATGGCACGATACTTCTTTGTGAAGCTAGGTTTGAACGAGGTTTAAAGGTCTCAAGCAGAAAGGTAAAACAAGGCAACTGAAATTTTGAAGAGAAAAAAGGGAAGATGTTTAGTGGAGAATATCAAATCTTGGAAAGGGGATGTTGACCGATACAGGAGCAATAGCACTTGCAAAGATGAGTGCCTGTCAGATGCCTTGAGTAGCTGCAAGAATCAGCAGAATCTGCATCACAGCAGTTGGCTTCTCACAGGTTAGCAGCACAGCTTAGCAAAATGAAACAATAGTCTGGAAACAAGAGCTGCAGATTATATAAAGGTAATATATGCTTTGAGAATTTCTATATTTTACTAGTTTTTATACCTAATAGGAATAGAACATTGATTAGGTGATTAAGGGACTGGAGCGTCTGACATAAGAGGAGAGGCTGAGAGCACTGGGGTTGTTCAGTTTTGAAAAGACAAGGCTCAGGGTGGAGTGGGGGTGGATCTTACCAATGTTTGTGGATACCTTGTAGGAAGGAATAAAGATTACAGAGCCAGAGTCTTCTCAGTGGTACCCAGTGAAAGGGCAGGAGACCCAAGACCCAGACTGAAACAAAGGAATTTCCACTTAAATGTAGGAAAAAACATTTTTATTATGAGGGTGGTGGAACTCTGGAACAGGTTGCCCGGAGAGATTGTCTAGCTATGAAGATGTTGAAAACCTGATTAGCATGGTTTTAGACAATCTGTTCTAGTTAAGCCTACTTTGTCTGTATTGGCTGTAAAATAAACTCTTCAGGCTCCAAACCAGCCCAGGCACCTGTTCATGACAAAGTACATTTTTCCTAAGTGTTCATATCCCTCCCCCTCAAAATTGCTCGTACGCAAAGATGTTTGAATGATACTCATTGTTAGTGTCAGTTCTGCAAAAGGTGCTTTTTAGAGACCACAGCTGCCAAAAAGCGTATTATTCAAGACTGTATCGAAACAATCAATGCAAATTGAGCTCATAAACCTCTCACAGGCCTCAGAACATGTTGCTGATTAGTATTATTTAAAGATTCCTCTGCTAGTCTTCCCAGTTGGAGTTCTGTTCTAGTGAGAACTTACTCTTTATCTGTTAACGTAGGAGAGCCTAGGAAAACATTTTAAAAAATTGACTGTTTTGCTTAAATTCTGACTTAATTTTCCTGTTTTGATTTTACACTCTTTCAGTATTGCATGAAAAAAAACAAGCCAAATATGGCTACTTGGAAATGCCCAAAATATTTCTAAATGAAGCTTTTATCCCAGGAGTTTTTATGCATTATTCATATATCATCTGGACTGTTTTTAGAATATGGCTCTGAAGTATCAATGTGAATGCTCTTCATAATGCTCAGAGATCAAAATGACCATAAATATATGCAAAGACTGGTAAAAATTGCGCAGTGTTGGTAATAGTTTTGGTACTTTTGTTATGAAAGAATATTTTATTTTATTTTACGGTCCACTTAAGATTTGTCATTAGCTTTTAAATTTTGTTCATTTGATTACTTCTTCATGTTTCTGAGCATGATAATTTTATTTACAACATCTACCCTCACTTTTGAATATAACAAATCAAGATATTGGTCAGCTATCTGAATAAAAGCTGGAATRCAAGTCTGCAAATTTTCCCCCAACTGGGCTTTTTCATGGCTTGTTGGAAATTTTGCATTTCATTCCCAAACTTCTGAAAGTTTACACAAAATTATTCCCAGTTTCCTCAGCTTCAATCAGCTGATGGGAGCTTCTGATTAAATATATGTATTTAATAACAGTAAATGAATTCTGACGTTTTATTTTTACTCCAGAGTAAAAATGTTCATCATACTGGTGAAAATAAACAATCACGTATTATTTAGCAGCAAAAAAGAATTGCTCATATCACCCTGCAGGAACTCAGGAATCTCTTTTCGTTATAGCAAACACTGATTTTGCATTAAAAAGTCTCATTATTTGAGACAATGACTTTCGGGTTTCTTAGTTTTTTTTCTGATTCCTATATCGTTAAAACTATGACATTTAAAGAGCAAAAGACTGCAAGCTGTATTAAACACTCTCATTTTGTGTCTTTAATTAAAATCACAATCATCTTTAAGGCAGATGCATAGTATCAAAAAATTACTTATTTTGAGCTCATTTGGATGGCAACAGAATTTCTGCTGATAGAAATATCACTGCACCTGAATATATTGATTTTAGGGTTAACATTAGTCAAATGAATATGTAGACTCCTGAGTACCTCATTCAGCAGTGCAGGACTCCCATTTCCCACCAACTCCTGGAGACCTCATTCATCAGTACAGGACTCCTGTTTCCCACCCACCTGCGCTGGATCAGGGAAGCCAGCAGTGCGTTTGTCACAATTAGAAAATGCAGAGCAGCTCTCTGCAGCACATGCATGAGTAAACGTGTGCGTATCTGCACGCCCTTTCCCTCAATGAGTCTGATTATGGACTGGTTAAGGACGGGGGTCTTGTTTGTTTTGCTTTTTGCAGTTGGAGTGCTACTTTGAATAATTCAGAGTTTTTAAAATGGGCCTGAAAGGAAATAAATAAGTCTCTTGGTATGCTCTCCCCTTCCCCCAGCTCTTTTCCTCAGAGCTGGCTGCGTGGGCATTAATGTATTCTGTATAATGTTAGAGGCTAGCTGAATGTACCTTCCCACCAACAGCACTATGAATTATTGACGTGGGGGATATTCCCTAGTGTGTACTTTTCCAAGGTTATACTCTCTGATATTAGATATTTATTCTGCATAAGGTAGGGATAAGAACCTCATTGGCACATTATGTCTGACACAATCAAGTTTTGAGGAATTTCAACAACATTAGAAGATTTGTATAATGTATTCTTTTAGCAGCAGAGGCTCAGCTTTAAACAAAGCATAATCCCTACTGCATATCATTTCCAACCTAATACAAGGAGAAGAAGCAGGACCATAATGCTCTCTGCATCATTTCCCTTTTGTGTTCAGCTGCAAGTACTATTCACCTAATATTCAAAATCCTTTTATTCATTAAATGGAGCAGAATGATGGAAAAACTAAAAAAATGTAGGAAAAGAATGAAATAGATTTCAATGAATGTGGCATAAAATTGAATTATTACATCTAGATATATGATTAATTCTCTAGTAATAATTAAATAGTTGATATCCACAATGTTTTCCAGTTCTTGAACAATGAAATTTTAGTATTTTTGATGCTAGCATTGTTCCTAATGCCTTTGAACCAAAAATTGGTTATTTTTATTTTTACACGCTCTTAACAGAAGAATCTTGTGAACATGTCATCCACTGCATCACCCAGTCTCTCCTTTCCAGTTGCTTTGTTAGCCTAAGCCTCTAGAGTTTGTATACGGGGCAGTGGCCCTTTTGTAGTCTTAGGCTGTTCTGTTAGGCAATAGAAAAAGTCTTCTGTGACAAGTTTACTTAAAGGGACACTATCACATTAAATAAGCATATAGATTTACCTTCAAATAATATTTTTTTCCTCCTGAAATTTTGGAAAACAAGTGCTTTTCATGGTAGTATTAGTTAATACCCTCATCTGCGTGCTATGTAGTAATTGTGGAAGTCATGTCATTCTTCACACTTCATGCTGTTCTTTACGTACCACTTTTGAAAAGGTAGGAAAACAGGTCAGTTATAGGGATAGTTTTTCTGAGTTTGGAGGAGACTTGAAACATGTCTACAGAGGATTAGGCATAGAAATGTCCTTCCGTAAAGAACTCTGCCTTGTCTTTGGTCTTGCCTTTTGTGTTGTGTCTGAGAATGTTCATACATTGCCACTGTTTGGTTCACAGACTGACCAAATGGGCAATATTTGTAGTGTTTCAAGTCTTAAGTCTGTCATTGTCAGGATTTGACCTTCCTGATGTCAGGGACCCGAAGAAAGACCTTGACTTTTATTTGCAGACAACATTTGTGACAGGCATCTTCAGCCGCTACTGCAAAGAATGTCAGTCATTGATGGGGTCTGTTGAAAATTAGAGTTTTTTACGTACGTAATTTTTCATGATGTTTTTCCCATGCTAGGGAATACATTTAGTATCTTTGAACATGCTTACTATTTCTTATATAGCTGTGCATTGCAGTTTTGTTTACTTGATTTAATTCTGCATTTTGTATCAGTGTTCATCGAGACCAAGGTTAAGTGTGTTTGAGGCTCTGTAATGGTGTGATTCTTGTTCTGTGTATTGAAGCCATAAGTAGAAGCATGTGTGAATCTATCCATCATCACCTGCCTCAGCCTGTCATACAGTTCTCCATGTTGTAGGAAGACTCACTTTCAGCTCATGAATTTGCCTACTTCCGGTCTAAGTCCCAAACTAATTTCGTCTGTTCAGAGAGCTATTCAGCAAATAGAAATTTCCATGCCATTATTTATGTTAGAAAAAAATCATTTTTAAAATGGAATAAGAGAATTGGATCGGAGTACGTTTTTACAAGTTGTGTGGGTTGAGATTAGTTGAAGATTAAATCTTTGTGCTAACAAAACATGTATTCCAAAGATGAGACCGTTTCTGTTCACTTACTTGATGCTGTTGTGATCTATTTGTGCTGTTCCTACTGACAGAAACAGCACAGTGGCAGAGATCTGGGTGCCTCTGTTCTGGGAAACTGGACTTGACATCTCAGACCTTGTATCATCTGAGTTTTAGAGGGCACAAACAAAATTGGAGGGTCTCAAAATTATCAGTTAATTTTGAAGATCCCAGAATGACAGGAGTCTCAGGAACTGAGCCCATTGATGTGGGGGAGAGTATAATTCTTGAGTGTGGGAGGAGGAATGGGATAGATGGGCTATTAACGTGCACAGTAAATAGAGGTGCAAGGATAAATGGGTGTAAACTGGCTATGAGCATATACAGTCCTAGGTACGTATCCTATGTACTCTACTCCACTCATGATACTTTCACCTTTTCATACATATATTTGTGATTTATATTAAAAAGTAGGACCAGCAGAATTTCTGTAAGGCACCTATTTTAAAATGTATGATATGAGGTGTATAGCATAGGCCAACAATAGAAAAGGACTAAAAGCATGTTCCTGTTCTTGTGGGCGTAAAAAGTACACCCGTGCTGGGCATAAGATCAAATGTCATTTTAACTTGGCAGTTTTCTTCGTTTGTCACAACATAAAGGTTATTTAAGCATAGCTTTGCCTGAAAATGTTCAGCAGAATGCTGTCCACTGTGGAAAGCTTTTTTTAGGGGAATTATATTGGACAATTTTTACTTGTTTTGTCTTTCTTGCAATTGGTAACTGATGTCTTGTTTCAAGAAAACATACCGTGTTTGTCCTAGGTGCAGTTTGGAGGAATTAGACTGAGCTCTAATTTACACTTGTTTAACCATAGATGCATCCTCAATGCTATTTGTTTATCTCGCATTTATTACACTCTTCCAAATTCAAGTTTAGCACTCATGGGCTTTTTCTAGTAACACTAATGGAGGAGAATAAATGCATTATATGTGAATAATGTATTACGATAATACAATTTGGGTCTCTTAGCTCTAACCGAGACTAGTCCTGCCTTACATTATTTATAATTTACACACACCTTCCTGAGCATTTTTATGTAAATATTTAATAAAGAAAGTGAGTTAACTCTTTCATTTGGGAGGTTTTCAGTCAAAACACCAATGAAAATGTTAGCGGGCACATGAACACCTTACCCAAAATAGGCAGATGGCCAGTTTTGTTTATTTACAGAAATTAAAGAGAAGCATGGCAGATTAGAGAGGAAAAATATGTGCTGACTAACAGCAGATCCTTTTCACCTTTATGACTCTAAACTAGTCTTATTAAATTGAATGATTGTTGATGGCAGATAGGTGGTTTGTGGAAACTTTGTTTCAGATTTGGGACACAGTTTTTGCTCTTCTTTTTCTTCCAGACCTATTTTGTCTTTTGGGGTTTTGCTCACTTTGTAACAATTTATTGATTTGAGAAATGCAGCTGGGGCCCTACAGACAAAGCAGAAGACTCCCACTTTTGTAGCCTCTCTGGTAATCTGAATTTGCCAATAAAGGCAGTTACTCATTTCTTGGTAATGCCTTGTCTTAATTGCTTCGGTCTTCTTTTCTCCGCTCTTCTTTCTGACCACAGGTATAATGGTCACCAAACAGCAAGTGAGGCTTTTACTGGGTCAGTTGCTAGGGCTTCAGGTCTCCAACTTTAAAAGCTGAACTTACCCTCCACACTACAGGAAGAGCTTGCACCTTTCGGCCCATGGTCTCCCCAGCAGATGCTCAAAGTTGCAGCAGGAATGTCGTGTACAACACAATGTTCCTCACACAGCTGTAGCAGATAGAGCAGCTGCTGACAGCACTGCTGAGGAGAAATGCTTTTTGTAATACAAAGACGAGCAATAACACTGATTTTTCTCAAACTTCTCATTTGGGATGTAGAGAGATTTACGCTGTTAGTGAGTTCTGTGATCTAAAGTGTATAGTTCTTGCACCTATTCTGCTCAGCCTCTGCTCTACATAAGAGCTTAATTCTTAGCTCTGTGGAATTAATGGGATTTTTGCTATTAATTTTGATGGGAGCAGATTTCAGATGCACTCTGTGTAGTAATAATGTTCACAGGATGTGAAGTCCGGAAACCAGCACATCTCAACACTGACTGCTGCCATTTTTTTGTTGTTGTTGTTATTGGACATCAAGCTATTTTATGCAGAATAATCTGAAATCACTTCTCTCATTAAAGCAGCATGGATGGTGTCAATAACACCACTAATATTCCATAGGATRTCTGCCAGCACTCCTTTATTTTTTGTCAAAGAATAAAACACTCTTTAAAGACACAGATTATGTCTATTGCAAGATTGTGTGGCTTTAGACAGCACTTCTCAGTTGACTGTCTGCCAGCTCTGTTATCTCTCTAACAACTGGATATGCAAAACATTTGTTAATTAACACTGATGCTGAAAAGAGGTATATTTTGCATCTGTTTCAGGATAAATCTCAGTACGCTTTTCACATTTTGTTTAATAATTTATAATCTTGTAATCATAAAAAAGATTAACAAGAGTAAGATAATTTTTTCTTTGTAGATAAATGAACATCATCCGAGCTTTCAATGAAATCAAAATAATGCAAACATCACCAAAATAGAGTGTAACTGGGCATCAACTTTCAGTCACCAAGTGAAGATAACAAAGCTGAGCTAGAGACTAAGGAATATGCAAGTCATGTGCACCCTCCTTTGCCATTAGCTTACCATTTGAGTGATGCAGCCATCCCAAACTTGTGTCAGTAAAACCTTCTGTCTCGTCACCATACCATCACACATTAGCAACCAATGATAGCCTCATTGCAGATTATTGCTGATGTGTCTTTCCTGGGGCTAGAGGTGCAATTTCCCCAGTAGGTCTCACAGCTACTGTCCAAAGCACAAAAACAGCTTTCCATGAACTCTCCTGCTATTTTCTTTATTAAACTATCTTTCACACCATCACAGCAGTCTATCAAGTCTTCAGAGCTCAACCTGTCACCTGCTGAATGCAGTTCATACATGCTGTGCTGTAACATTACGTGGCTGAAGCTGCTGTTGAAAGCTCTGTGGACTTCATATTTTTAGATCCGCTTTTTTCCTACTACTTTTAAGTTGCTTTGTGATTCATGAATTACTCAAGATCTGACTCTGAAATGATGAAGGTGAAATGCCCTATTTATTGAAATCCTCTGTCATAAACCCTGCCACCAGGAAACGCAAGCATGGTGAGCATGCCTTTTTCAATATTATGTATTCCTTGCACAGGACCATTGAAATGCTACAGCGGCATTTAGGACTGAGCTCATTTCCCATTCATAAAAAAAGCAAACTTGGCCCTCGTAGCTAGACAGAAGTTCCATATGTTATACAGAAGTCACTGGATTGTTTAACAGCACAGCAACTTGGCTTCACTTTGGCATTAAGCACATGGTTTCTCTTAACATCCTTGTATTGATTCATGATGTCCACATGGAGTGTTTTAGATGTGCATTACTGGCCACCTACCTGTCAGAGCAAAGTTCCCCTGCTTCTCTTTCTGTATTGCGTCCACTTGTGGGAAGCAGTGTGATTTTTATGTGTAAATAGTTGCTACTTTTGAGCTTGAAGTTCGGATGGAATTTACAGATGGAATTAGTGTGAACAGGAGCATGTGAACAGGAGCACAAATCTCCAATCTTCTGAGATTAATTTTGTAAATTATTATTTTAATTGAAGCTAAAATTCAGTTGTGTCAGAAGGGCAAAGCAAAACTGGAACAGCAGAGGTTGATTGCTGGGCAATAGCTTTGTACCGTGTGCTTGGGTTGGTCAGACAGACTTCACTTCCTTATTCCTTCTGAATTAAATCCTTACCTAAAGCCCAGAGGCTTTGGCTTTATGCAGGTGAGATTCAGTGGTGAGACATAGAATGGGAATTGAGAGGGGAATAAGGTATGGGGCAATATTCTGCTTTGTGATGAGGAGAAAAGCTAATGGCAAAACCCAGTGAAGTGAGTCGCCGAGGAAGTCTCTGATCAGACATGGTCTGTGCTGTGCTGCTTGTTGCCTGATGAGACTTACCTGGCTCTCAAGCAAATGCATGTGGTGGACACATGTTAGACACTCAAGAAAAGGTTTAAAGCTTTGTAAAGCTCTTTTTGTCAGAATAAGGCTGTTGATTGTCTTTGCTAAGTGAAGATTTTTTTTACTGGTTATGTACCTGCCCATTCATGAAGCTGGGGCTGAGGTAGTCTCTCCTGATGATGCCAACCATTCTGTTCCTGAGTTTAAGCTGGGTCTGATACACTSTGTAAAAGCAGTGATGGGTGAAGGTGTACTCAGAATCATAAACTTATGCTGGAGAAAGGAACATGTCTAGCTGATGTGGTAGTACTTCCTGAGTGTCCACGAGGCAACTCTTCAAGGGAACGGGGCATTCCTGCCTTTGCAGTGCTCCCAGGGGAGAGTGGAAATCCAGTCTCCTGCCACCACAAATAAGATAGTCAAGTTTCTTGCATCTGGGGAAACTAAAGGGGTCAGCACACCTGGAGAACATATGCGTAACCTTAGAAAAAACACTTTCCAGAATATGATGTCTCTCTGTTGGAGACCAAATACTGATCTGCGTGGATCTTCAGACTGATCTAGCATGGTTCTTCTTATGTCCTTGCAGTGGCTCTAATGGCAGAGATGACATATTGATCAAGGAAAGCCCTTTTGAATTGCTATCTCCCTGTACCCAACTCCTACAAGTTTTGGGGTTTCTCTTGTCATGGCAGAACAAGGCAAAACTGGCATTTCCATCCAGCTGGAGAGTGGCCAGTGAGTCAGCAATTCATGTCTAAGGCTAGTGAAATGCAAACGGAGCTTTTGTGCCAGTGTGTGCATGGTCCTCTGGGACTCTCTGGAGGATTTTCTTTTTTTCCTCATCCTGCTTGATACAGACAGGTGCCTTCAAATTATGGCTGCCTCTCCGTGTTCTGTTATTCTATAAGCATACCTTTCATGTTTTAGAAGTGAGCATTGCCCACTGCTTAGTTACTGGTATTTACTGGCAGAATGATGTCCCAGCAAGCTGGCAATGGAACGTGTAGTAGGAGCATTCTCTCATGAAGGACATGAGGAATGAAAAACAAGGATTGAAATGACCATGAGAAGTTGTAGTCAAACCCTTTGGACAGGAAAGAGAGAAGAATACTAACTTTCAAAGTGATCTTAGATAAAGCCAAAGCAGTCATAGAGATTCAAACACTTCTGTTGGCTGATGTTTAAGAGACACAACCTAATGTTTCACTAAAATCATTACTTCATTCTTTTGGTGATAAATTTATAATACAGAAAATAAGGTACTCCAGCCTTAGAAAGAGGGATCTTAGATTGGAGTTGTGCATATAGTTAGAAGCCAAACAACAATATAGTTTTACAGCAGACCTTTGTCATCATTGGTTTGTCTGCCTTCCCCTTGGTGCAGTCCCATGTGCATTCCATTTCTGCTCACCTTGACCCTAGAAAGTTCTATGCTCTGGGAAGGCAAGGGCATAGCAAGAGTAAGAGCAGTCCCTGGTACCTCCTCAGTAGCCTTCCCTGGGGAAGCATTTTTAAGGAGCAACCTCTCTTAGGAGCTTTATAGCAAGTACTTCACTAACTTGACAGTACACAAATTTGATCATTTTTGTTTGAGGATAACAGGCTCACTTTCAGGTTTGTGCAAATGCATGTGTGAAGAAGAATAGTTTCAAACTGTAGCTCTGTACTGTCTCTTTTCTATTGCATCCTGCATTTTAGTAAGAGAAGCTCATTATCTCCTCTGAGTTGCTGCTTTTGTTATATAAAAAATAGGATTAGCTTCAGATCTTTGAAAAATATCATCCTGTAATTTGAGTTCATGTACCTACAGCTGCATAATAGGCTCTGAGCCAAAGAAACACACAGATGAAATAAACATTTATAAAGATGACTACATTTTGAAATCTAAGAATTGAGTTATATGCGTTTTTGACAGCTTCCTGAATCACAGCCCATACCTAAGATGAATAAGTAGGTATCTGGCCCTTTAACTGGGTTCCATTTCATATAATTAAAGACTCCTAGAATTAAATGGCCTGTATGGAAAGTGGCTTTCAGTGGACTAAATGCCTGAAGCAATCTCCTTGCCTGAGCATAGAAGTGACACTGGCTTGCAGATCAATATCATCTCTGTTATTAATATCAAAAGCACATTACTTTGTTTTTGCCTGGCTGCGTTCCAAGCCCTGGGCCCGGCTAGCATTCAGCCATTTGCCTGGACCATAATTTACTTCTGTGAGTTTTTAAGGTATTGTTTTGTCAGGGCCAATCACCATGAAGTTATAAATGATTCTGAGGACTTGCACTCTCTGTTAGTGGCATATGCGGTGAAATTAATTTTTAAAAGTTTCATGTCAATTACTCCTGTCCTTGAGTTATGCATAGGGACAAAAGAGCAGAGACTTAAAGACATGAGTGATACCAAACGGATGAGGTAACGACAAACAGAAACAGCAGCTTGGGGACCAAATCAGACATTACACTATCTTTAATTGATGCATTGAATTAAACAATGCTAAAGCTAAATAAATATTGACCRCTTAGCAAAAGAAACATTGATTTTTATGATGGACAACATTTATATCATACGCTGCTCTGGTCTACAGATTTTGGGCTGCTAGCCTGTCAACTCTGGCACAGATAATATGCAGTACTGTTTGTGCTGATGCTGTGTCCCTTTTTAGTATGTATTGAAATAAATGTTTACGATTTTTTTTCATTTTTGTTTCCAAGGATTATTTTTTCTTGGAAGGTTAAATTCTGCCATTTCTTTCTTCTCTAAATTCTGCCAGTTCTTTCTTCTCTAACGTCAGCTGCATTAGCCACCATGTGCCACATTTTGCACATTTGCATGTTTATAATTTTAACATTTAGGTAGAGTTTTGCGATCAATTATTTGGCTATGAATTGCAGACATGGCTAAGGGCAGTACCCATGCATAGGCATCAGACATCTGCCTCCATGTTTTCTGCTTCTGGGCCCCTTTCTTGGGGAATATAAGAAGGGCAGACACTTGGTTTCTGTGACATGACATAAATGTTGCCTGCATTGTGGTGGATACACCATAATGGCAACAGCTTTCCTCGTACAATAAATTATTGTCCTGTGCAATAAGCTAGAAATTACTGATATTGTTGGGCACGCTAGGAAAGGAGTGACCTTTCCACATACTGCTGTAGCTGCTTTGCTGAAGCTGACATGTTGATATTCACTCTATTAATATTGATTTGGATACTTAAACATGCCATATCTTGGTGATATGATACCTACCTACTTTGGAGGAAAAATCCAGACAACAAAATAATTTGTTTACAGAGCAAGATGTTGCATCTCTGTGACTGCCAGTGGTAAAGCCTGTGGAGTTAAACTGTCAAACAAACAAACAAACAAACGACTTAGCTGAATTTGTAGCTCTTTAACATGAAATGTGTTCCAGATTGTGAAATTAATCTAAATGCCGGTGATCAGCATTTAATATTTTCATATGCATTTAAGAAGTTCTCATTATCATGAGTATTCTTGCAGAAAGGGAAAGTGTGAGATATCTTCCGGGCAAAACAAGGATTTCATTAAGAAAGACAGTCCATATGCTTCGTAATGCCAGCTTGAGTTACATATAGCTTCCTGGACTGTGAGGATCACCAAGACACCAGTTAATAGGTTATTGTTTCAATTAGTCCATGATTACTGCTGCTAATCTTTAATTCCTCATTGTTGTGGCTCCTTTTGACTTCACTCCAGTTATTAAGAAGCAATTGGATTTTATTACAATTGACAGGAACTCCAGCCTTCTCTGTAAATAAAACACTGCCCATTGCGAAAGAAGTTCTGAATTAATGAAAAGAGCCTTTTCAGTTTGTTTTTAAGGGATTCTTAAAATTACATCATAAACACAACGTAGAATTCAATTAAGCTGGAAAATTACAATGTTCAAAGCGGGGAGATTGGATTCCTTACAAAGATAAATCAAAATGTCTTTAATTAGTTTTCAGTTACAAATATAAGACGAGCTTTGTAAAAATGAACTAATATGAAACAAAATGAAGGAATTACTGGTAACAGTAGGATAGATGAGTAGTTGAGGCAGCCCTGACTCCATTGCAAACCTCTTAGCTTGGAGATCTGTGCATTGCACTGTTTTGGCCTGGAAAACCTCAGTGATTCCATTTTGATAAGTGCATGGGAGTGCAGATGCCAGTCAGAACCTCAGCTGTTCCCAAGCAAACTCTATGGAGAGCAGCTGGGAGTGCATGGACGGTGATCAAGAGGTCTGATGACCAGCCTCATGTCTGCAGCTGGCTGAATTTGCAAGTGCTGGTAGAACTTCTAAAACAATAGATAATGTATACATCATCCAAACTGGCACTTGGATATTTTCTGTGTCTAGCATTCAAGCTGACTTAATTTCTGTTGTCTTCTGCTTTCTTTAACAGTGTTGGGGACTTTAACTGCTGTTTAATTAAAGCTCCCAAGATCTCTGTCTAAATTTATTGAAGGGTTGGGGTGAATTTGCATCACAGTGGAGAATCAGTTGCCCAGCATGCAGAAACAGAAGCTTGAACTGAAGGCAATATTAAAAGTTCTTTTAGCTTTTGATACATAGATCTTCAAACATAGAAAGATGGGTCTCCATTACCTGATTTTATACTGAATTGTCTGTTCACACCAAACAGTAGGTCCAAATGAACAGGACAAGCATTATGTTTTACCTAGCTGACATTTCAGAGTCTTTGCTAGGTTGCAGATGTATGTGTTAGACTGCTTGCATCTGACATACTTCAGAGAGGATGTGCCTGGATGGAAGTGGACATGAGATCTAGAACAAGAAGACAGGAAGTGAGCAAGGGGAAGGATCTTAAGCCATTGCGAAGGCTGTCAGGATGACTAAAAGAAATGCAGTTTGGGTTGCATGAGGCTTCTTATGCTATACTCTAGCTCTTCAAAGAGATAGTAGTTATCCTTTTAGGAAGTCTGCAATTCGCCCTTCACAGAGAACTTGACTTCACAAAGTGGATTTAACATCCAGTGAAGAACCTTATCTATTAATTTGAAATGATGGGCAATTGGCCATAAGAAAACCTTTCTTTCCTGCGCTGGCTTTCTGTAAAGGTGAGGAAGAACATCAGGGTGGGGCCAGGATTAAGTGAAACTTTCTGTGGGGAGAACAGAGTTGAACTTCCTGCAAGTTTAAAGAGCCCTGCTTTGTGGATGCTGGGAGCAGGCTGGCTACAACATTCCCTCTTGTGTTAATGTGGCAGTTCGTTGTCGTCGAAGCCTGTAGGATCTCTAACCCTAGACTTGCAGCAGGGGCATTTACATCTGTGATGAATTTTATTGTACTGCAGAAGTGTGTGTGTGTGTGTGTGTGTGCATGCATGAGAGAGAGAAAAAGAACTACCTTTAATGTTAAGTGTTGAAACTCACTTCGTGGTTTACAGTCCTGTTAGAAGGAACAATGGCTGCTTCACATTTTAACAGCAGGATGGGGAGCAACAAGGCGAGTCATTTTCCCTTCCCCTCCCCAGTATGCAGACACTCCCAGTTACAAACATGGCAATTTAAAAACATGTAAAAATCATAAATGAGATAGCAGCTGCATACAGCTTCAGCAAAATGCTAAGTTGCTGCATCGCTGTGGACTCTAAATGACAATAAACTTTCCACCTCTCATAAATTAAGCATATTTTCAAAAAAATGAAACCTACTACTGCAACTTTTTATGGATGTTTGGTAACTTTAATCATTTTGCAGAATGCAATTCCAGGTCATAAATTCTCTCCAAAGTACAGATTTAGGGAGAGCTGAAGCACTGCAGTGAGTTGATAGGTAAGTTTTAATCTGAGTGTGCCAAAAAGTCTATTAGATTTATCCTGAGGCAGTGGCTGCCCAGTAATTATAACCTGGCAAACTTAACAGAGATTCTGAATACCAGAAAGGTGACTTAAACGGTGTGTCACGGGTCCAGGAGATGAACTTGGAAATGTTATGTACCTGATTTTAAAAAGGTATTCTTGATGCAGCCTACTTCTGAAAAACTAGGAGTTCAGTATAACGCAAGCCCATGTGAGGGGACAGCTGTGACCCTCCAGGATAAGCTCTTGTAAACAGATAGCTGATAATCTTTTAAGAGAAGTAACATAAGCCTCCTTTTTTGCTTCTGTTTTTAATACAAAAGTGGAATTCCAGTACCTATATGGCTGTGATATTTCATCCTGCAGTAGCATACTCTCTTCTTCCCAAGTGTGGGTCATTCAGGAATCTCAAAGTACCTTACAAATTCAACTTTGCCTGTTGCTAGATTTAATTATTCCTTTTGTATGGACAATCTGTTTAAGATAGACAGTATTTTGCCTAGTAGTGTAGCAAACTCAGAAATCAAATCCAGATTTTGTATCTTTTTCCTTTGTGCAAACCACACTCCAAGTACAGAATACCTGCGTGTTTATGACAGGTAATGGGGCACATCATTAAGATTAAGAAGTGCAGAACCTACTATCCAGTATTTCATTCCTTTGTTAAGTTGTTGATTAGCTGTGTTGGTTTATGAAAGATTAATTCAAAATCAATAGTTGAGGAAAACAAGTGAGCAGGAAAGGGGGAAAAGATGTATCTCCATTCCTGAATAGGGGCTGATGGCCCTAGTCAGTGCTTTTGCAGAATAGTGCCAAGTGGGTGGGATAAGCCAAGGAAGGATACTTTGAATGCTATTTGTAAGTGTTGTATGCTTGCAAATAAGCCAAAAAAAAAAAAAAAATGCTCTCTTCTGTGTGGCAGGTCAAAGCACCCAGTTCATACCATGTGTATGGTGTGCTGTCTTCGAATGGTTAGCATGAGTCTTTCATTTTGCAGTAGATGCATTTTTCCTCCTCTTGAATACTGGGCAGCCATATGCATTAAGGGCTATTATCTAACTTTTTATTAAAGTGAACAGGATGCACAGAGGTACGTAAGGGGCCTCCTGAACTAAAGTGAGAACTATAAACTTGCCAATTTGGGTGTAAGTCCTGATTTGCAGGACTAGGGCATGAATTCATAGCCATCAAATGTCAAGGGCCAGAGCAGTGCTGCTGAATTGCACTGCACCGCACATGCCAAATCAATTAAGAATGGCATTTGTGATTAATTAGGAGCCTTGTGGGAAACCTGATTGCATTAATTACTGCTTACTCTCTCTGGAACTGTATTATAAAGAATTTTTTTTCAATATGTGAAATGATTTCTTTCAGTGGCTGAGTCTAGTGGTTTTTTTGGCGAAAGCCAAGTGTGCAATCATATCACAAGGTGGCCTAGCTGAACATGCCTGCTTTCTTTAGCTGCTAAATCCATCTTGCATGTTATACTAAATAAGCTTAGCATAAACTGAAAGGTAGTAGACCATTTATTTAACAAGAAAAGCTTGAGTAGTCACTATTATAGATGAGAAATGCAAACGAACAAACAGTGCTGTTGGAGCATTGCCTTTTCATATTTTTAAAATTTTAGTTTTTGTATTTACAATTTTTTGGAATCTAACAATTACTTTACTGTGTTTTTTGCAAGGGCTTTGAAATGTGTTCTTGCTACACTGCAGTAGGGGGTTAGTAGCATTGCTGAATCTAATTCATTGTCAGTATCGCCTACATACCCAAGGGAAGAGTATGTCTGCATGCAGAGGGAGGTTCATAGAGGTTTTCCCAGCATCAATTCTATATTTAGAATGGTACTTCTTAAAAAGTTTTGTCACTGTGTGGGTATGGATCATGTTAATGTCAAGTTACGTCTGCATATGGATAGGAGAGCATAACCTCAGTAGTGGCTAGCGGCTTTCTGTCCAGCTCCAGAGGCAAAGTTCTGTAGCTGAACACTTACAAAAAAGGAAATCATAGCTCCTAAGTTCACCTGGGGGAGGCTATGGTGGCATTTATACACAGTATCATTTGGCTTAGGAGCAATTCTACCTTCCAGTGACAATTTGAGGTGACATCTCCAATGCTAAAGTCGGCCTTGGTGAAATATATCATGGTTCACTAATGTATCCTCAAATGCCTGATAAAAGACCTTGCCCCCAACAACATATGAATATTTAAATTGTTGTTAATTATTTATAGTATATTTGTATTAACACTGACTACACTATGACCAAGTAGCAGATAAAGCTCATTATACACAGAGGTTGAACATGCATCTCACACAACATTAATACTCCTGAATGGAAGATAATACTGGATATTCAATGCTTGCATCCTGTATTGATTTCTGTGAGAGAAAAGCTAGAAGAATTCATTGGAATGAGGCATATGTTGACTTGATTATTTTAGAAATAGAGTCTAACATCCAGATGCATGTCAAATTAATAGTTACTATTTCTAATTGAAGATGCAAAAAACAAATTCAGTCCATCCCCATATCAGTGGCACTGAGAACCTCAATCTCTCTATAGGCAGTTTGTACAGACAGGCAAGATTTCATGCAGTATAGCATCTCAGCACCTGGTTTGGGACAATAAAGAAACTTTATTTGCCATTAAATACCCAAGTAATGGATCTTACAAACCTATCGCGTGAGAGACTATTCTGCAGTCTCATGTTTTTCATTAAATTTAACCTAAACCCTGTTTTAATTTATACCTTTGTGCATGGTGTAGAAATGCATTTCCCCTCCCTGATATTCAGGGTGTGCTATATTTGCCATCTTTCTTATGAGCTCCTTACCTGCTTTCTGGACAAGCTAAAAGTGCTGTTCAGCACCTTTTGTCATTTTTTGCAGTTGTACTTTAGCATGTTGGGTTTTGTTTTCTTTGAGTCCCCTTTAGGTTGCTGTCAGTTCTGTAGTGAATATTGGTGATAAGGTCTGTATTACCAGCTGGATGAACAGGTGTGCATTACTGAGACAACACATAACACAAAAGCTAATGCAGTATTCCATATGAGGTAATATAAAAGCCCCATATGAAGGAATTTTAATCTCTGTGGTCCCTAACACAAACTGATGCCTCTGCATGTGTTGACAAGATTTCATTAGCCTTTTCTGTAGCCATATCTTGCAAAACCATATCTAATCTGCTGTTCGCTGTCTCTGCTAGATCTTTCTCAGCACTGCAGCTTCTTTGGATCCCTGCTCTCTCCCTGTCTGCGTTGTGGATTATTTTCCCTCGAGGTATTAGTGTATATTTTTCTATGTATGAAGATAATAAATGGCAGAAGCAGAGATGAAAAGAAAAACAATTACTTGAGAGCAAAATGAGTCACAAATAGAGATACAAAGACAAGACTGACAGGGAGATAAGCAAAGAAAAATCAAGGAAGAAGAATGTGAAAAAATGAAAAAGGAGTTAAATAATCAGAATAAATTAATTAATCAAAGTGCATATCATCTGGTCTAGAATAGCAAAGCTGCAATGCAAAGAGCTGAAAGGAGGCAGGGATAAGGATAATAAAGGATAAGTTAAAATATAGTATGTATTTTCAAAATAAGCTATTTGAAAGCTCTATTTGACTGGTTAGACCTGGCTTTTAGCAAGTCACTCAGACTCTGGGAACTATGAAGCTTATGACAAGGGGTTATGAGAAATACCAAGTGTTCTCCCTTTACAAAAGCACTGATTCTTACTATGATCATGTTTCTGTTCACAATTTAGACCTCCCAGACTTGTGAAATAGTGACTCATAATCATTATTCCTCTATCACAGGTATGAAAATAGGGACTAGAAAGGCTAAGTGAATGGGCAGAGGTTATAGAAGAAGTCATTGCCAGGAAACCCACATTTCCGGTCTCAGGATCATTCCACTATGCCTGAATTGTCTCCCAAGTCCGTGCAATGCTGCATTTAAAGAATAGGAATTCTTATCATTTCTCATGCCTTCTCTTTGGAGCATGGATGCTTTTTTATCATACAGGGTTAATTATGATTTGTTGACCTCTCTTTCTACCATCTTGTCTCTGATACATGGTAATACCATGTCCCTTTGGAAACGAAGTCACTGCCAAAATAATTGTTAGAAAAGAGTTCCATTTGTTTTTCTTCTCCCATTTTCTTCTTTCCGTTGTTGGAGTGAGTTGTTAACATGCGAAACAGGCTGCTTTCTGTAGAGATTGGGGTGGGGGAGTCCACAGACCACAGTTTGGAAACCGCTGGCCTCAATGCTACAGTTAGGGGAAAAGGAGCCTGGAGCAAGCCACGACTAGCTCCCAGAAAAGACTGTAAATCAAGGGGGAGAATGGCAATATGAGCAAATGAGAGTGGCTGGGGGATGTGCAGGGGAGGACTCAGATCAGTAACCAGGTTGCCCACATTCAAAGAGCTAATGTGCAAGGTATTGCTGCTCAAGGCATGCTCACTGTTGCCAAGGGCTTAATATGATTTGCATAGTGCATATGGCTATTCCTAGGGGAGAATGGCAGAGATCATTAAATGAAAGCAAATAATAAACAAGCTCCTTACAGCTCCCACAGGTACATAAATATGACTGTACATGGGGCACAGAAGCGAAGATAAATGGCTCAGGGTATATAGTGTGAGGAATCCATATAGCAGAGAGACTTCATTTTCCCCTTCCTGTCCACAGACAGTGCATCCACTTGCTGCTAAGGAGGGTCAAGTGACTGTCAGCCTTTGCATTGAAGAGGTGTAACCTGTGTCACAGCTGCCAGCCATTCTGCTTTGAAAAGGTCAGCTCCCCAGACACGGGTGGTAATGTCACAAGTTGCGTACACAGGCCTCTGAAGTGTCTCGGAAGCAGCCGATGAACGCACAGTCAGTGTCTAACCCCACTGAACTGTCCGGCTGTCATGAGGCCAGCAGGAAAAGCTTCTGAGAGCAAGCAGGCTTGTGTCTGTAGTACAACTACATGTTCCTTCCTCATTAGGAGATTTACAGGATCCCAGTCAGTAATGTTGTGTTGCACAGGATGATCAAGGATGCGAAGAGATTTCATGTGGCTCCGCTACTTCGTCCACAGTTTGGTTCAAATCAGGCAAAAGCTTAGGAGCTTTTTTTAACTGTGACCTTTCCAGTGACTCAGATCACAAAGATTTTCTGTCACTTTGGCCTGGATTAGATTTTAAATTATATCTTAGAAGTGAAAGGTAGTGAATGGATCAAACAGATTAAGCTAAATTATTGGCTCTACATTTGCAGTACTCTGTTTTCTACAGGTCACATATAAATGTAAAAGGCTGATTTGTCATATGCTGTGAAATAGTTAGATACTTCTTTAATTACAAACTTTATAAAGCAATGCCTAATTTCAGCCTGGTTTGTTACACGACAAGTCATCTTGTACCTCACAGTCAGCTTTGTRTGGGAATAAGGTAAATTTTCTGCCTTCTTTATTGTTTATTTACGTAAATTTYTATATATAGTGCTCAGAGAGGAGGAAAATGATTTTTGTTGCTTTCGAAGAGAAAGGATATTTTTTTTTCCTTGCTGATGCGTAGGAAAGGCTGATAAATTGGATGGGAAATGGAGAAAAATTTGTAATAGTGAATGTGAATGAGTCATTCACATAATAGATTAAGCGTCTTCATGCTGTCTCCCACAGCCTTTAATAGATATTCATTTCTATTTTGTTACATAGCTGAACCTGCAACAAAGATTGCAATGGAAAGAGAAATACAAGGCACACAAACCCTCCAGGAAGATGACTCTGGGAGGAGTGCTAGTCTTGTGTGTGCTGGTACTTCAGCAGAAATTGGGAGTACTTACAGCTCTGGCAGCTCATGAGAACTGTAGCTTATTGGGACTTCTCAGATGTGGCAGGGTGAGACTTTCTAGTCATTTCTGCGGATACTCAAACAATAAAAACTAGAACTGTAGTAACTTCCCTAGCTGGGGCTTTAAAGTTTTTCCTTGTGATTCTAATCTCAGCTTACATAGTGGGATGTTTTGGGCTGTAAGTGATTTCCTAGTGTTATATTAGTGTCTTGAAAGCTATTTTCCCTTTTTTCTGGCTGTACTTACAGATTTGTGAGTTCGGCTTGGGAATGTATGCATGTACCTGCAGAGCATCACCTGATGAGACCAGCAGTACTATGCACAGAGCATCTGAATTGCGAGCTAAAACAAGTCTGAAAACTCATTTAAAGATGAGTGAGAATTTTCAGAATTTTCTAGGTTTTCAAGGAGGGAAGATCTAAACACTACAGAGCTAATTTAATTAGCTAATTTGATTATCTAATCTCTGAACCAAACTTCCCCATTTTATGTGCCTACTTTGAGGTTGCTGGACAGTCCATGACTGTCCAAATGATCTGGAGCAACCACAGTTTTTTCTTTTCTTGCCAGAAGCTGCATCTACTCATAACCGTAGTAAAATGTTTTGTGCCTAAGTAAATATGAGGTCTTCAGTTGTGTCGTCTCATGCCCCATACTTCTGTAGTGCATTAGAGCTATCTTGATTTTTTTGGTGATCTGCAATTTTCAAAACCAGTGCCCTAGCCACAATTTCTAAACTACTGAAAAAAAAAGACACCTAAAAATGGATATTTAAATATCTAAACCAAAGTATCAGGACACTGAGAGAAAGGGGAATGTGCTAAGCACATTAACGATCTGGGACCATCATTTAGAAACCATGATGAACCAATCCAATAACCTTCGGACCTCTGACAGTTCTAAATCAGCAATTAGATTTAAGATAAAATTTAGATTACTTCAGAGAAAAAAAAAATCCAACTTGTTATGCAGTATCAGATACTTCCTGAAAGGGATTGAAGTAAACCTGAAATCTGATAAATGACATGTGGAAAATACAATATTGACCTAGCTGAAGCTAATCCCTCTGTGATGACATTCAAGAACTTTCTGCCGTGTTTTGATCTCTTTCACATTTTTGATTCTGGATGCTCAAAAGGCTGAAACCAATCAACCTGGAAAGCTGGGGGTGAAAGTGCATTTGAGCAAATGATGTCCTGCAGAGGTGAGCTCTGTATTAAGTATAGTTTTGGCTACTGAGTCTAATTGCCACTGCAACTTTTTTTAATCTGTCTTCTCTTTTTCCTGGGTTGGCATTTTTGTGGATGAATACCACTGGGAGTTAAGGACTTGCTGTGGCTCTCACTCTAACTTATAGGAATTTTGCCTGCAGCAGTCGCATAGTTGAAAAATACAGATCCATGTGACTGCTAAGAGACCACTGAGAAGTCAAAGGAAGGAGGACTCTCAGCCATTTTGCAATTCCACCTCATTAGACATGTTTTGGGGCTTATGATTGTGCTGTGAGGATAAATAAGTATAAATATTATATTTGCCTTCAGGTTATCTTTAAAAATGTATTTCTCTCTCTCTCTCTCTCTCTTTCTCTCTTTTTTCTCCTTCAATTTGCGATGTGGTCTGTCAGCTCCTGGGTAGTGAGTTACCAGCTCTGTGGTTGCACAGTATGGTGGCCCAGCATAAGGTATTATGTTGTAAATGGTTGCCTTGTGCTGCCAGTTACCCAGAGCAGATAGGTTGCAGTAACATGATAAAGTCCATGCACAAGTAGAAATTTGCATTACCCCTAAACTACTGGAAAAAATGTTATGAAGAGTATTTGACTTGACTTCACTCTACATTTTCAAAATATAAAGTGAAATGAGCAGCAATAATTCTGTCTTTTTTACTATTTGAGCAACTCTTGTTAGTGAATTACTTTTGAGATACAGAAGAGCAAGATGTTACAGAAAAAATTGACTAAATATATATCAACATTGACATTGTTACATAGA
Source organism: Rhea americana (assembly GCF_003343005.1). NCBI lineage: Eukaryota > Metazoa > Chordata > Aves > Rheiformes > Rheidae > Rhea > Rhea americana. The sequence goes on along the minus strand of NW_028186459.1, from coordinate 481,576 downwards.
TGTTGTTCTTTCTTAAACACACACAGTAACGTTTTTTTTGTTTAACACTTATACTTGTTTTTTCAGTTTCTTACAAGAGAGCATTTATGTTGCTGAGCTAAGGACTCAGACCTGAATAATGACTCCTGTGTCTTTATTCCAGTGTGAAGATTTCAAATTCACTGTAGTTAATACAGGTTTGGTCTAGTGTAAATGTGGCCACAGTCAACTCCTGTGGGTCCTAGTTCCAGTTCAATGCATCTGGGAGTTTGGAAATCATTTGACTATCTTGCTTCAACTAGGATGGGATTTTAACGATGACCTACCTTTTGGAATACAACTCTGTGCTGTATTCTGAAAGAATGAAATGGTGCTATAGGAATTCATACATCTGTAATGTAACTGCTGGTGTCTGTATATGGAAAAGCCTGAAATTTATGTATTGATCTTCTGAGCCAGCTGCTACATGATGGAACAAGACCATTTCCTTTAGAGTAAAAAGCAGCATTAGGGTTTGTATAATTTGCATTGTTTTATTGGATCATTGATGTTGCCAGTATGTGATGCCAAGAAATGTTTTTGACTTTTCATACTCAAATTTTAATAGGATGTTTAGTATTTGGTGCTCATATAGTTCTGGAATGTGGGTCTAAATTACCACAAGGTGGCAGTGTGCAAGGTCCAATGTATGTGTTGATTATACCCCTTTCATTTTATTTAAATTAGTCATCCCATTGTCCAATAAATGCAGATATTAAAAGGACATGCAGAAGTGCTGAAGGATTTCTGTAGTTAATAATAGTAATAGTAATAAAAATTCTGTAGTTATACTGTCATGTTTCCTTGTTGCCTGTCTCTCCTGAGAATACTGTCAAAATAGCCTAGGTGATAAGGTCTTTGGGAGAGGAACCCTCAGCTTCTTTTGAGCCCAGTGTGAGTCGAAGGACGGGGCTACTCTGCACTACTGCAGTGCACAAAATAAGTCATGTAAGGTATATAACATAAATGCGGTGCTACTATGCAAGATGTACACGTATCTGTTATTATGGCCATTGTTCAGTCACTGATAGTCCTGTTTGGTTTTGGATAGTCAGTATATTTTGATAAAGCAAGTTTGAAAAATGCCTGTGGGAAGGACTATGATCTTTTACTTAAGGATGAGGAAAGTGTTTTAGAAGCTGTCCAGTTCTTTCTGTACTACCCCTCTGTGATCTGAAGTACAAATAACAGTGCAAAGAGACTGTGCTTTCTTCAATGGAAATGTCTGAGAAAGAAAGGAAGTTCCCCTGTCCATGTGTGTATGGGCCCACACACTGGGCATGCAGACACAGAGCAGAAAGCAATTATGCATATGTTTGCTCCCCGAACATTYTCAATAGAACTGTTAAAAGAGCCTTCATCAATATTTGGAAAACTATATGCATCTTCAGTGACAGACTTTTACTGTTTTAACACTTCGACTTGTCTTTTCTGCATTATCAGGTATCTTTATGGTAGGGTATTGAATAACCAAGAACCAGAAACACCAAATGAGTCCAGTTATGCCAATGAAATGTATTAATTTTTTTTTGAATAAAGTATCTGCATCAAAAGCAGTGGCTTAATCTGTATATAACAGAGTCATAGACAATGTGAATTCATAAATACTCTCCATGATTAGTCAAGATACAATGTGCTGGGAAGAAATAATTATTACTGCAAAACCTGTTTGAAACAGTCCTTTTTGGCAAGAATTCTGAGTGTGCAGGCTCAGCAAGTAAGCAAGCTCCCAACAGTGAGCAGAGCTGAAAAGAATCCTGTACTTTTTCATGAACAGATACTATCCAGAAGGCTTGCCATGTCTCTTTTTTCAGTAGTGCTCAAAGTAACTCTACCTAAAGTCCCAGTAATAGACACTGGATACGACCCCAGCAAGAGAGAAGTTCTATTCTGTAGCAGTGATCTTTAGCTAGGAGCCATATACATGTAAAGCTGATGCTTGCTCCAGTGCTGGGAGTATAATGGCATTATATTTGTAGTCAAAGTAGGCATCAGTCTTCTAAACCCAGAAAGCTTCCTCACTGTTTCAGCTATTCTTTTTAATTTGTGAAGGACCTCTAGCTAAATAAATTTGGGATACAGCTTGTAGCATTTCTGCGATGTGCTTATGCCAGTGGTATAGATAACCAATATCTCTTCTTTTTTGCACTTTGTTACAGTTTAAAGGTCTAGTCTCAGGTTTTAAAATACATGAAGAAAATTACTGTTTTTTTAGGCCCCAGGAGTGAAATGAATATGTTAGGCTGTTTGGCTCATGCAAGTACCAGTGTTTTGGGGAACTCTGTGGCACTGCACTGTAATACGTCTCTATTTATCATCTCAGATTATTTCAAGTGATTGTCTTTAGGAAGTCAGATAACCTTTCCTGGGAGGTTATCTGACTGAATACTGGTGAGTTGTCTGTAAATCTTGCAGAAAGGGGCATTTGGCTGTTTTGTGTGTGGAGTCTGTTCAATTCATGCTGTTGAAGAGAGACAATTTCCTTAAGCATCTGAGTGTTGAGTTATTTGTGAAAAGCTCACTAGTACCTGTTACCATACTTAGCAAAGCTCAGCAGTATATTGTATTTTCTGCTCAACTTCAGATATTTTTCTTCAGACCTATCACTCTGTACAATTTTTCAAATTATTTCTTCTCCTTGTGCTTAAGGGCCCCCATTGTACCCCTCTTCTCCTTGGCCCCAAAACTCATCCATCTCACTCTCTGCCAAGTGAATGATACTGCTCTAAGGTGTTCCAGAGGAGAGGATGAGCAATGGGGATGATGGCTCGGCTAGCCTTTTGAGTACAAGTCTTGGAAAACAGAGTGTCTCAGGAGCAAGTAGTGAAGTATACTGAATGATTTAGTGAAATGCGTTAGAATACCAGTACCTGACTCTAAGCCCTAACTGATCCCTAAAAAACAAATTAAATTCCCCCAAACCTCTTGTCTTCTCACTGCCACAGCTGAAAAGCTGAACTGGATTCTTTTAATTTCCTGAACAAACACAAAAGGAGTATTCTGCAAATAATTAAAATTTCAAATTGATTGTTTGGGCAGGATGAGATCTATTCAAAAGGACCCTGGCTCCTCAGGGACTTGAAGAACTTCTTGAAATATATCTTGAACAAGGTAAGCATTTTTTTCAGATTATTACCAGCATAATATGCCAAGGGAATATGGTCCATTTGTTATTTCCTTAAAAAAAATAAATAAAAAAAAAATCAATGGACTGAAACGTTCCCTCTAGGCCTATAATACTTACTTCAATGTTCTGTCAATAAATATAACAAGGTTAGCTTTCTATCTGGTTAGTTGGAAGAATCATTTGAGGGAAGTTCTATTTGTTAAGCTTGATTACAAAAAGCAATCAATAAGAAAAATTCCCGTGTTGCTAGCAAAAAGAAATATGGAGCTCTGATGTGTTGTCCCATATTAAGTATTTATGCCTGTTCCCTCATATTCTTTTGCTGGTACCTGAAGTCTGTTCGCTAGCCTTTCTTCTCTCCATGCCTCCAAATGTCAAAAGAGGGGAAATGAAAGCACAGGAGAAGTTTGAAACAGTACCTGAAGTGCTAGTATTGCGTCATGCATGCTATGGTTCCGTTTTGGTTAATAGGCGTTTTGTACATTTATTTCTGTACGAGATTGTTTTTGTACAATTATAACTTTCCTGTGTCTCAGAACCTCGTTAGTAAAGCGGAGACAGCAGCAGAAATGCAATTTCAGTGGATCTCTTGAGGATAKTTTTTTCTAAAAATAAGGCAAAACTCATAATGGAGTTTCACCATTTGTTTGTAATACTGGAGCCGGACCCAGACTAGCCTGTCCTGCTACAATRATCTTTCCTTGACATTACTGACTCTTGTCACGTGTGCTAGAGGCAACATCCTCTCTGAATTCAATGCTGCAAGCTTGCCGTTACTGTTCTCAGAGACACAAGAAATGAGACAGCGTGGAGACATGACAACACAATATACATTTAAAAGTACTGTCATGACTTCTGTGCAGCTGTAGTATTCAGTTCTGCCCAGAAAAGGTGAGATTTGTGATTGGTTGGAATGCAAGACTGGATAAAATAAGGCCAGAATGAAAATCAACACAAACCGTTTTAAAATGAAAAAGAGAAGGAAAACTATTGGGGTTGTAAACCCAGACGTTACATTGTATAACACACTCTAAGCCTACATCCTGTCTTTTTCATAAAGTTCATTTTCAGCCTCAAGTTTGGGGGACAAAAAAAGATCCATGTAACATCATTTCCTGTGTAAGGACAATCTCTCAATTATTGTCAATAATTTCTGTATATTCTGCAATATCTATCATAAGTAATTGTTGTAGATATAACTGCAAGATGCATGTTTCTAACCTGTCACTGTTGTATTTTACAGTCCAGCCTTTGGTGTGAGTTTGCCCTCTGCACAGTTTGTCATGACCATGCTCTGGGGAGTGTGAAGAACATACCTAGCTTCTTGCACATGGAAGTAATGGCATTAAAGCCACATAAGTGTGTAAAACAAACAAAAAACCCTCACCCCCACTAAACACAAAACCCACACTCATAAGTTATGAAATATTTTGTGAACCAGGTTGAAACTATCCTACTCTACCCAACGATTGTGGCTAAAAAAGAAGCCATTTTGGCAAGAGAATAGTGATGTGTCATGAAACAATTTTCCATTATTTTGTGAGAGGAAAAAAACGCAAATGGCTAGCACTAAGTTACCATTTAATTAACTGATGTCACAGTTCATAAGGCTCTTGACTTGACATCAGTACGTTCCTACATATTTCAGCTTTTATTCTGCTTGCAGCAGAAGACAAGAATCTGATGCCTTTTTTTCCTGCAGAACAGAAATCAAAGCACATGTTCCTAAACTTGGGGTAAGGCATTGAAGTTTTTTGCAAGCAGTGTACTAGTACTGAGGTGGGCAGTAGACTGTTAATCTGGAGTGCAGTAGAGTAGACTAAATGCAGTTGGTGTCTTCTTTGTGCATTTAAGCAGCATGAGTGAGCCTAATTGGCTTGAAGTGTTGTGCAAGTGTTGTGTTTGTCGGTATGTATGTTCTAGTTTCATATGCGGCTGTGCAGATAGCATGCAAGTATGGCTCATACAAGAGCATGAGCTGAAACTATGCTCTGCATGTTAACTAATGATGTTGCAGCTAATAAGGATTGGAAAGAGGAGTCCTTACCAGATAATTTGGGGGCCGTTTCTAATCAATCTAGGTCTTTCAGATTTTGTTTTTTAATCCTCCAATGGTGATCTGTATAACTTGGTAAGGTGAACGCAACAGGGCAAACAGAAGTTGTGTTACTGTAGTGAAAATACAGCATATGGAAGTAATTTCTTTGAGGTGGCATCCTCCGGCAGGCCCAAGAGAAGCATGGAGTCTCCTTTCATTCAGCTCAATCAGTGTACCACATTGACTCTTGTGGGAGTGGTTTGTCAAAATTACTTTTGTAGTATGTTCTGTAACAGCAAGTAGGAGGATACTACAAACAGTCAAAAGGATAACCAGGGAACAATATGAAAGCTAAACGTAAAATAAATTTCTGTGATTATGTGGAGTCAACTGAAGTGGAGCTGAAAACAAAAAAATCCCCTGAAACCGAAGAGAGCAGAGCTAATAAAAACAGTACTTGATAATACAAATTTTCCCTTTAGAAGATAGCCAAAGCTTTTGGCGTGAATCTAGTTAATATAACTGCATTAATGTTAATGGGGAGGCTCAGTTTTCTACCAGTGAGCTGTGGGCTGTGAAACGTTGGTTTTATTACTTAAGATGCCAGACAACTTKAGAACTGCAAAACTTATGAATAGGTTTTATGATTTTTTTTTCAGCTTGCCACTGGTATTCAGAAAGACAGAATAAGGAAGAAAGCTGCTAGAATCATATATCCAAAAATACACGTCTTCAATCATTGCAGAGCTTTGGTCCAAATGTTTCTCGTAATAGATCTCTCCATAGTTATGAGGCATCACTGTTCCATGTAGGTTTTTGTGAAATATGATTGTACCTTTTGCCTGCCTTTCTAAGTAAGCACTGTAATAGGACAGTGAACAGAGAACTTGAGCTAGCTTTCTTTATGAAAGTTGTTTCTGGAAATCTACCTACATTTCTTACGTTCTGTAACACTTTGGAACCTAAAGTTTGGAAATCTGTTGAGAAGAGAGAAAGGATGAGGCTCTCCCAGCATCAGCTAGGACATAATCTGATGAAGCTTCCTGCAAGCAATGATACATAGTGCTTTTTGGAGTTACGATAGTTGGAGATGACAAATGATTCCACATCAGTAGTTTGAAAAATTGTCTGTTAACAACAAGGCCAGCAGGAGAAATGAAGCATATGACACAACTAGTTATATGGGATAGTACCTGCATCATACTGTTGATGAATGAGGTTCATCCCACAATGCAGTCATGCACGTAGATGTTTCATTAACTGTTATGTTGTGTGAATGAGTGGGAGACTGTGAAACAGAGCTGAAAGCTAGGCCGCAGGGAGGGATAGGCAAGAAAGACGATTGTTAGGGCCACAGAAAGTGCTGGGAATGCAAGCAATCAGCTTCCAGGTGTGGCATATACCTTTTGTTTGGCCTCTCCTCTAGGCCTTGAACTCATTCAGTGTGGAGACAGCAGGCTGAGCACACAATGTGACTGCATTGCTCTGGACCACAGTACACTTTTCCACAGTAAAATGGACCTCTTTGTGCTAGCTGTAGCCATGTTATGTGCTCCCCAAGCCCAGTCTGAATTGGATAGAAGGACTGGGGAGGTAGGAGATAGCAAGTATACTCAGGACAGCAGCTGGCAAAAGCCTGATTAAGCTCACACTTCCAAAAATACTTAAGCCCCAAAGTTTGCTACTTACTGCTGTTGTCTTTGCTGCTTTTACAATGCTGAGACTTTGTATTACTTAGAAATGGATCTTGGGAACAAAAACACGCAGCATTTACAGATGATCACTGAAAACAATTGAGGAATGGAGCTGGAATACATGTATGAGACTGTGTGGTAAATCTTGAACCCACTGAAGTCAGTGGGACTGTCATAATTAACTTCATAGGAGCTAAGATTTCAGCACATATGTTTTCTCAATAATTTACTCTTTTGTGACTTCTGATGTTAGTAGGTGTCTTCTGAATGTTGATATCCAAAGTTACTGCTGTCCTTTCTCAGTGGTGACTTGCCACATGAGATGATGTACAGAATTGTCAGGTAAAAAACAAGTCAATATTTAGCCTCTCCTTTTAGTTTGCTATTTGGAGTAGAAAAAGATCTTCACAAATACATACATACAAGCTAATTCTAGACAAATTGCCTTTTCTGTTATGATCTGATAGTTGAATTTTTTCCAAAATGGTGAGCGTTCACTTTAAAATGTCTTCTCCATTAACCTTAGAACATGATTCACAGTGACAGAAAGAAGAAAAACAATTGCCATAAAATCATGATCTAGTGGCCTTCAAAAAGCTAAGAGGTCACAGCTCACACAAACTGACTCTACTAAATAATTCCGGAGACAGTGTAGAGAAATTAAAGGAAAAAAAGAATCATTTAACTCTCCGTTTTAGGTTAAGCAAAGCGTTTGAAAAAGACAATCAATGAAATGGTCTGACAGAGAATATTTCACATTGTTCATCATGATTGCTATACAGGGAGTTAAAATCTGGAGATAAAATAATTGAACCTTTTCTATCAGTAATATGTTATATTTTCTATGTATGCACAACGAGTTACACATTCAGAAAAGAGTGAAAATAGAACTTAAAAACAAAGTAGAAAGCAAAACTTTTTTTTAAAGTACTGTTTGGCCTTTCATATACCAGCATTTTCCAGCAAGTTAGAGATTGCAATCATGGTATTTCTAGGTTGCTTGTGATTCAAGTTAGAGAATCCTCCTTTATGCCTCCAAGTGCAGTGTAAACTATGAGGTGACATCATTTTTGAATATTCTACTAATATGTTAATTAAACTGTAACTTTGGTTTAACTGAATACTTGTAATTTTCTTAGAGGCTGGTATTCTAAGAGCTGCAAATATATTTAGCAGAAATGTGTTAACTCCGTATTTGCCGATACCATTAAAGATAATAAGAAACAAATCTATGCAGATGCCCAGATGCTACAGTGGATAAGTGATCTTCCACTATAACAAAAGATAAAAGCCTGTGCATTGAACTGCAGCTAGAAATTATTTCTAATTGGTATGAAAGAATCCTTAAATCTGTGGTACTGCTTTTAACATTTTGGGCTTAAATTACAGTTAATAGTTCCCATAAAAGAGGTAATAGGAGAAATAGTAGAATTCAGAATCCTTGAATACTAAATGCTATATAGATTTTCAGTCATAGCATGAGCTCTAATGGTTTTACTGTCCAAAAAAAAAAAAAAAAAAAAAAAAGAGGAAAGTTGTTTACATGGACACAGAGTATCAAAAGTTTTGGAAAATATCCCAGGCATTTCTCAGTGGAGCAGTCTCCGGGTGTTTGTATGAAGGGGTGGGCTTAACTTCAGCTGCATGAACCTGAAGTAGAGTACGGCCTCTCGCCATCTTCACTGTGGAGTGCTCCCTGTTGCCTGCTGGCAGGATGTCCTCCGTTCTGCTCTGTAGCGCAGTCTGAGGGTATGCACATAACAAACAGTGCCTCAGAGGCTGCTTCCAGGTGTGCAGTACCAAGCATGAGAAAAGCTCTTGGCTCTGCCACATTTTGTTGTCTCTCTCTGCCTATTCTGTCTCAGTTGGGTTTCCTATTTTACAAATGTTTAGCATAGTGCTTCTATGTTATGCCAAAGCTGGGGAAATTCTAATGGTAGATAAGTGTTCATTCAACAGTCAGAAATGGCTGAACATACAGAGTCATCTAATTCAAATCGCTTTCATCTAAGCGTTTTGCAAGATGCATGGTAGTAGGAACATTTTTGCTGTTTGGCCCGAGGCAATTATTCTTGCCATTTTCTTTAATTAATACTTGARTTTTCCCTAGAAGAAGTTTATAGGTCTAGGGTCCAAGTAAGAGCGTGACTGTCCCTCTAAGATAGTTGAACCTACCACCACCATTGGCTAAGCTCCTTGTTCACTGATGTKGTGAATAAAAGGGTCAGGTGATAGATTGGTTCATAAATGCCATCCTATTGAAAAGACTGGATGTGTTCAAATACATGGATTGTGTGGACAAAGGCAGACATCTAAGGAGGATGTAGGTCTTGGCTCACCTGTCTGAGTTAGAATCACAGAATTGGGTAAGGTTGGAAAGGACCTCCAGGACCCTTCCAGGTCCTCAGGAGATCATCTAGTCCAACCTCCCTGCTCAAGCAGGTTCACCTGGAGCATGTTAGACAGGGTTGCATCCAGGCGGGTTTTGAATATCTCCAGAGAAGGAGACTCCACAACCTCTCTGGGCAACCTGTTCGAGAGCTCCGTCACTCTCACAGTGAAGAAATTCCCCCTCACGTTCAGGTGGAACTGTGCTTCAATTTCTGCCCGTTGCCTCTGGTCCTGTCACATGAGACAACTTAAAATAGTTTGTGCCTATCCCCTTGACACCCTCCCTTCAGGTACTTGTAGACATTGATAAGATTCCCCCCTCAGTCTTCTCTTCCGCAGGCTGAAGAGGCCCAGCTCTCGCAGCCGTTCCTCTAGGGCAGATGCTCTAGCCTTGACCTGCAGTTAAGAGTGTTGCAGATCTGGACATTTATGCTACTCATGAAGCCACAGTAAGAATACAAGAAACAGGAATCAACAGCCCAGCTTCTTCTACAACCGAATATATAGCAAAGGGTTTTCTTTCCACACCAAACATCATTTCAGGCAATAAATAATTGCAATTAGAATTGGAATAACATGTATGGAGTTTGTAATTGTGTTCATACTGTAATGACTAGCAGTGATACAATAACTTCACAACACATTCAATCATATGCTACTTTAATAAGAATAATCCATGTAATTTTTAATTCAGGTGCACTGGCCCTATAAATATAGACTCGGACAATGGCACAATAGTCATTCACAAAACAAACATGTTCCAACATATCCACAGACACTTTCAGTGTTCTGGAAGTTAAGTTAAGTTTCTGTAGTTCAGTAAACTGCAAACTGCATTACCCAAAGCCATTATGGTCACAGCATATAACCTATCACTCCTTCTGTTCTCTTAAGATACCTTGACAAGAATACAACTATGACACTACTACAGTGTCAACATGAAGATAGGCTATTCTTGGCATAAGGTTCATGACATTACTAGCAGAGTAATGCCAGTAGCAATCCACTATGGAGACAAAAGAATGGGAAGGAAAGAAGCCATCAGAGAAGACAAGGATGTAGTCACAGTATCTTTTGTACCACTCTTCTGGTTTTACTCTAAGCCTCTGGCATCTTTACAAGGAGCCTGACTCCCAGAACTTGCACACGTCTAATTCGAAATCAGGAAAGTGTGTTCAACAGACACAGTGGAAAGGCAGGTTGTTGAATATTTTTTCTCTCATCACTGAAGGATTCCCTGCTGGGTGTAATCAAGATCCATAAACTTGCAACTTGAGTCAGTATGAATGCCAAGATCCCAGCAATGTTCACTACTGCTGAATTCAGCCATATGTGCATATCCACTTGCGTTCTGACCTAGTGTGCAAGCCCAAGGATCGTAGGAGACTCACTTGGGTAGCTTGTCACGATCAATGTTACGATCTGATGATACAAGGCAGCAGCTCTAACCCAAGAGATTTATAATATGAGACTGGACAAAGCCCTATGCAGAGCACACCATAAGGAATTGTCCTGAACTGGCCCTCGGGGAACAAATGGAATGACTTAATAGATCTCTTTTGTCTCTTAACTTACACGATGACACTTTCAGTTAGTATTTGAGCTAAGCATGATAACTATCTAAATCTTGCTCTGACAAATATGTACTCTAAAATTCAAGGAATTCACAAAGTAATGTACATATTACTTAATTTTTGTGCTTTATAAAAGCAAATTGAAAACAAAACAGCAAATGACTTTAAACTGAAATAAATGAAACACCAAGTTTATGTGAATGTACAGTCCTTACAGACAGTAATTTATTTCAGCAAGCTTGTTATTAACATTGCTGTACCACATTTTTTTACACATACTGTATGGATCAGAGCATCTACCGTTGTCTGATACTCGTTGCTCAATTAACTGGCTCATGTTTAGCAAAGTGGCTATTTCTCAATGGGGGGTTTACTACATACCAGCTATGAACTTTAAAGTAAAATCAATTATTCGTTAACAGTAAAGAAACTATCTGTAAGATACCTTAGAGAATGCAARTCAATGAATGGAAATGTACAAATAGAAAGATATGCCCTGAAACCATCTATGATCCAGGAACAAGCATAGTTGAATTCACACATATGTCTCAAAATAGGGCTGCAAACTAAATACACTTCCTTAGCTGTAATAGAGCAAATATTGTAGTATTTATCTGCAGTGTGATTCAGGACAAAAAGAAAGAGTAGAAGACATTAAAACAGGAGGCAATGTTTTCTTGCACAGAAAAGAAAGATGTGTAAAAACCTAGTTTTTCACATACCTCTGCAGCAGTATATTGAAGATACAGACTTCTCCGTATTTTTTTTTTTGTCTCATCAGTAAGAAGAATAACCTGCTGAGTGTAATCAAGATCCATAAACGTGGGGCTTCAGTCAGAGCAAACACTGAGATTGCAGCACTGCCTTGTTCAGGGATGCTAAATTCAGACCTATCTTTGGCATCCCATGCCAGGCATTGCTTGACACTCTAGGCTATAGATTCATGTTTCTATTTTCATCTTTTAGTTTCATTTAATTCATATCATTATAAAGTAGTGAAGCACTTAGCTAACTTTAAGTCTTTTACATTAAAGTTCAGTAAATATGGAGTGGATGATTTAAAAGCGTAAGGCCAAGGTACTGCACATGCAAGCACTGAGAAAAGTACTCCCACACCTCATAGCTTTCATTTCTCCTTATTGTCTCAAAGACACTGTTAAAAAATAAACTTGTCTGTTAAAATTCCTTAACACCTCTTAAACCCTTCTCTCTTACAGGTGATCAAGCTGAAAGTTTCATGTTATTCGACAATATTTAACATGACAGTACAATGTTGTGTTCTCTGAGAATTCAACTTATTTGCCGTGTACATGTCACTGTGGTAATGCCACTCCTGTATATCGGTGGTTTCCTGTTACATATTTGTTGTTCATATGTTATATACATCAAAATGTTGTTAAAAGCTAGGATAGGAGTAACAAACTAGCTTGAATGTACTCTGTGTGATTAATACTAATTGCAATCTTGCTCATAGTGTACTTCTGTGTAATTTTACCTGTAAGTTACTACAAATGATCTGAATATTTTCACGTCAGATTACCCTGAAGATGACACAGTGCTTTCTTACTTCTAATAATCAGTCTTTCTGTCACCATATGTCRGTGGTGTCTGGGTTAGAAAACACCCATCCACATAAAGAAAATTTCTTCCTAAATCAGTAATTGCTTCTGTAAGTTGAGAAGGTGCATTCAGAGGGTATGAATCTGAGGGCCTCCAGGTGCGGGGATCTCTGAAACCAAGTGCAATTTCTTGGCATAGAGGCATCTCTGATGCCTCTACGCCAAGAAAAATAATATTTACGATAGAAAAAATAGAAAAATGTTAGAAAAATAACATTTACAATGCAGTACGTGAGCAATGGTGGTTGTGACCAGCTGCTCATGCTCTCAGGACAACCTGCCCGCCACCGACCGCACGAGGAGGTGTGCAGCCCTTCCACCTGCCTCCTGCTGCCAGGGAGCTCTTCCAGACTGCAACCTGGCCCCTCTCCTGCCAGCTTCACTGCTGCCTTGATTGCTCACTTGCAAATGCACACAGGGAGCTCTTTCACAAAAGTACCATGTTTTCTTCTTTGTTTGACAGAAATTTGAACGATCAGGGTGCTGAGGGAATTAAAAGTAATACAAATTTGCCTGACTTAGTTTGCAAGTTATAGTCCTTCCTGTAATACCATACTCAGAGCCATGCTGTTGGAAAATACACTAAGTTTTCATTTTTCTCCTTTTGTATTACTGTCTGTCTGCAGTCTACAATACTTAACCCTCCTCAGATGTATTAAGGCTAATGACTCATACTGGCTTTATGGGGATTTATGTTTGGGTGTTCTGTGGTTTATTTGCTCATTTGTTAAAGACTGGAAAACTGAAAAAAAAATAAGGATACTTAAAAATAATTTTTGTAAAGTGGAAACTGTACAAGTTAATTCTGTTTTGCTACTCAGCTGCAAATGAAATCAAGAATTCTAGGTACTTGACATGAAGTTTCTACGCCCACATAAGTCTTTCACAATGTTCATTTGTATGAGTCTGCTGTTTGTGATGTTGTGTTTATAACACAACAAAACCCAGAAGATCCACCACTGGGACCCCTTCAGCTAGCTCAGACTGATTCCTATTCTCTAAGATCATAACTCTTAGGCTTCTGATTCCCTTAGTCCTGAAACTATAAAAATCTTATTTCTGTAAGGACTTTTATTGTTATCCAGATAGTCAATAGTGTCATTTTCATTCATATCATTCTGTAGGGAAGTTAAGAGGAAATGAACCAGACAGCACAGAGCTATAAATAAGATTCAGCTACTCTGTTCCCAGTACAGATTCAATAACATTCTTTTAAAACCACAAAAATATAACTTTGGAATTATGGGAAGTTTTCTTCTCACTGGAGTTCTGAGATTAGCTTTCATGTAGTGACCGGTTTTATAACTGATTTAGGTGAAAAAAGATGCATTAGCTTAAAAGTAGCTCTGTGACTATGAACACCAGAGAAGGCACACATTGCATGTATGTATTAGCTCGTGCATACAAGGAGAAGAACTCAAGAACTATAGAATTCTTAAATACAAGGGGCTCCACTTTGAATTTATGAGAAGAATCTTTGCTTTAAGATGATGACTTGGCAAAATAGGATACTCTCTGTCCAAGTAACTAGTGATTTCTAGCTTGTTTCAGAAAATTACCTAATATAACTTGCTGCTGCTTACCAATCTTTCCTGAGAAGTCTGAGCCTATCATCAGAGCTGTGAGGCTTAGTAACAGCTAGGATCAAAACCAAACAAAACCCTCTAACCTTTTAATAAAAATCTAGAACAGTAAGTCATTTCTCTATGTGCTTCTAGAGAAAAATGTCTCTGTGGCAAAGATTGGACAACCCTTTGGCTATTGCAAAACATACGCCATAGAGAAAAATCGTAGGGCAATATGATAATGCCACTTTGTGTAGACAATCCATATTGCATTGAACAGGAGACTCTTAGGAGCAGGTTGAATAGTTTGACATAATGATCTCTGATTTGTTTCTTATCTTGTTGGTTTGTTTCCTGCTTAATTTGCAGTTTCTGAGAGGGAACTCTATTTGGTGTGTCTGTTCTGCTGGAGATATTGTCAGTACTGGATGATAGTTCTTTTTACTGTGGGAAAATTTTATTCTTTGTATTGCAGAAAGACGTACAGGAGTCATGAGCATATGTACTAAATGCCACAGAACGTGTTATAACTTTCTCGTGTGGTTTTTGATTGTCTATTTTCTGATATTTTAAGGATAGAGGACTTTGGAGAAAAAGTGTTTCCAGGACTTTCCTGGTTATTATTTTTTTTCTCAAAACAACCACTGCGTGGGGTGGTCCTCAGAAAACCATCTCTTTATGTCTTTCTTCTGCCATTCCTCTGAACATCTGTTTTGCTCTCATCTCTCTGCCCAAGCCCTGTCCTCCCCTACTTTGCAGCTTGTTTGGTCTGCTGATCCATGTCACCTTTCTGTTCTCATGCAGCACCTTGCACTCTCTGGTGATGAGAAGAATGGAAAACCTTCTGTGCCCTTCACAGTCTTGGGTCTGGGAGAAGCTGTGTAGCCTGCTCAGCTGTTCTTCACACATCTCCCAAGTGCTAAGTGAGAAGAGCATGAGGTAATACTTTAAATGAAGTGTCTCGTGTATATATTTTAGTTTAATCTAAAGAAGGAGTTAAGTCTGTTGTCTAATGCTATTACTTAGTAAATGCATTGATGAAGATACGGGACAATCTATGATGCTCCTGGGCTTGGATACCAAGGGCTTTTTCAACTCCTTTGGAAAGTTACTGACAGGAGATTGGCTGGATTTTTGAATAGCTTGGCTGCTAATCACAACTCTGAGTCAAAAAGACAATGACACAAACTGGCAAACATTAATCACACTCTGCTTCTCTTGTCTTTGGACATACTTGTGATCTTCTCTGCCTGTCTAAGCACCTGTAAGAATGGAATCCAGCACTGTGCTAGAGTCCTAGTCCTCTAGGACATTATTTACAGCAGTAAATCTTCAGAGAATGGGTAATGCAGGGGAGAGACTACGTTGTTGTTGATCCCCCCCTCCCCCCACCGTCTCCACTTTTGATGCGGAAAGCAGGGGAAGGTAATTGGCTTAGATGTGGAGGAGGGTTTTTATTTAGGCAGAGAGGAAAAGAAGAAGAATGTCCATCTCCTATCTAGATTCTAGAATCAAATGGCAAGCTGTGAGTCCAGCAAGCTTTGACAGCGTCTTGGTTTTCAGTTGCAATACCCAAAATAAGTCTTCCATCTTCCCAACTGCTCTGTGAGAACCAACGATTGCTGGAGGCAGACTTGAGAGAAAGCCAACATCTCCAAGCAGGCGAGCAAAATACCCGTTTTTCTAGCTTTCCTTCACATAAAAGAATATTCTCCAAATTCATTTAGCATTTCCTGCTGGAGATTTGGCAGAGATGCTTCTCAGATATGAAGACTGTGGTACACTTACGTGCTAACAATGCGTGGGGCTCCTAAGAGGCAGCTTCCTGTCAGAAGATTTGCTAGGGATTACTGAGAGCAGGCTTCATGTGCGCTGCTCCCAAAGCTAACTCCCCAGTTCTGTCTTGGAATCAGCTGAGATGCACCAATAAAAAGGAGTTGATCAGGGTCTCATGGTACAACACTACAAATGTCACTGATGGCAAGAAGGCTTTTCACAGCATAGGCAAGTGTAAGCAAGAACAGAATTAGACTTCCCGTAGGCATGAACATCAGGTTTTCAGCAGCTGTTCTATCTGGCATGTGGCTAATTTGCTCATTGTTTTCCTCTCCATTCATGCAAGTTCAAGTATATAATGTTGCTAGGAATTCTTTCCCTTGTTTAGGGTACAATATGAAAGAATACTTAAGGATTTTGCAGTATACACTTCTTTTAATTTAAAACAATGGTTGGACTGTAGCTTCTAGAGCAGAGGATGAAAGGCAAGCGATCTTTCTCTGAGAATCACTGAGAGTTCTTACAGTGATAGGTAGCATCCTAAAGAAAGAACCACTCCAGGTTACAAAGGCAGTTTTGCAACTTGACAACATGTGATTCATTGCTCCTTTGAAAGACAGCTGTAATTTCTTTTTTCCCCTTATGGCCTTTATCAGCCTGTATGTGTGTGTGTCTGCACGTGCATCTCTGCATACATGTGTGTGCCATACTGCTGATGCTCACGTTGACTTTTTTCCCCGCTTCATTTCTAAGTTTGTGAGAAAAGCCTGAAACTCTGGGAGAGTGATGGAGCAATTTGAGTTTACAATCAATTTCTGTGATGTTATTTATGTGATGTGTTTCTCTCAGACTCTTTCAATATAATGACTGTTGACTGCCCTAAAATCTACCCCCTTGAAGCCCCTTTTCTATTTTCAAGTGAAACTCTTCCCATTCCCTCTGGACTCCAGTCATTCCCCTCCATTTTCTTTACAAACCTCAACTGCTCAGCTGTGTTCTTTTGTTCTTCTGCCTGCATTCAGCTGGTCCATGCGACAGAGCTCTTTCTCTGAGACCTTCTAACCTTGGCTAGAATTGCTGTAATGAATGTATAAGTGACATAAAGAAAAGCAGAGTGTAAAAGATGCTAATCAGCCTTTGTTCTTTTCAGACATGACATACAAGACCTGACGTATAGATTTTGTATGGAGGGAGATATTTTAATTAAGCATCTTAATAGAGAATTCTTTCTTGTTTTTTTCAGAATAAATTAAGGAAGTAACTTTGATGCACTATCATTTTCATCTAATCAGTAACATTCTGAAATTACCATGTTGTTTTCCATCCGAAACACCATCATCCAACAAATCAGATAAAATTATTTAACATAGCTATATTGCAACCTCAGCTAACATTAGCCTGGGTGTGTACACACACAGAACAGCAGATGGGGGAGTGAATTGACAAATGTTTATGGGGAGAAAAGGGCAGGCAGTATCAACAATTTTATATACTCCTTTGAATAAGATGCCTGTATCTGGTGTAAATTCACTAATAATCAAATAAAGGCTTAGCAGGTTCTTGCCATCTGCATATAGAGAATCCTGACACCAATAAAATACAAAATGGCATTGGCTTTTGCTTTTATTCACAAATACGAATACATCCATTGAGACATTTGACTTTATATTTGGCATGAATTCAGCTTTTTGTTTGACAAACTAATATCTTGATAGAGACAGTTCCATTAGTTTTTATAGCATTTGCTATAATACAGTTTATATTTTATATTTTATAGTATTTGCTATTTTTTTTATCATACAAAGTACGTGAAGTGAAATCACCATGCAAAGTTGGAACAGTAATTATAATTCTGGAAAAGTTATGCCACTGCTGCTGCCTGATTTTGTGTCATCAGTAAATGCATGTGTTGGTTATGACAGTTCTGAAAAACTGGAGTTTCTGTGGACACATTTGCAAAGATCATACTCATGAAAGCTAGAGACAGGCTGTGGCTGAACTTGCTGTGTCCAAGTACTCTGATTGTTACTTACTTTTTGTTGCAGGAATTTCTTGAGGCAATGGCCAGTTGGCACTGTTTTTGCCTAAAGTGAGAATCTGACAAAGTGAACGAAGAAAGAGAAACTGAGGCACACAGGGATCAAGTGACTTACCCAAAATCATATAGAGAGTCTGTATCTGAACTGGAAGCTAAACTGATTATCTGAGTAGAGTCCATCCCTTGAGCCACAATGCCAGCTTTCTACATTCTAATGTAATGGGTTTTTCTAATAATGAGACATTCCCAGTTGAGGCATACAGAGTGTTACTTCTTGATTGTGTATTTCAGTTGTGTCAAAAATTCTGATGAGTGTCTGACTTAATAAAAAAACAAAGGAAATCAGAACCAATCGTGTATCCCGTTTTCTTCATTTAGCCTAGAAGCTGAGCTAAGAATTTGGAGCACACAAATAGGCATTATAAGAACATGGAACTTTCCCTCTGAGAACAGACTTTCAGGATCATTGTGGTTGTCATCTTAGTTCCTTTAGCTTGGCCAGAATTTTGTCTGTTCGAGCAGTAGGAAGATCTAACACCAACAGTATTTTTTAAAGTGGCTTGAAGTTCTGTGTAACAGTCCATCAAACAGTTTGGTCCATCAAAACAATTGTTGGGTTTTTTTGCCATCACTGCTGTAATGCAATTTCATGTGGTGTCCCTAGGACTGCTACACACACTACAGTTTCTCACATACAACTCTCAGTAATCACTTCTTGTGGTAGTAGAGAGAAGAATTTCCTGCAATAAATATGTGCCTGACATGCACTCCTAGACCTTAAATCCTATCTAACTGCACATAGCTGTGTTTCTCTGATCTCTGTTGTAGTGGATTATGCTTACTCCCACAATTACATTGCTGGAGAATTACACATACAGTGAGTATGAGAGAATGAGGCCAGACTGCAATGCTCTTTGTTTGCAGGGTGAGAGAAGCAGCGGGCAGGCCTTGTGCAGGTAGGGTCTCAGAGGGAATTTATGGTCCAGCTTACATTCTGCCCACCTGGTATTTGAAGAGACTTGGCACCCTCTGCTATTCTGCATATCCACAGAAGCATAACATCTTCTGTGTTCTTATCATTCAGTTCCCCTGCTTTGATTCTGAAGACAAATAGCATCTTAATCTAATGAGAAGTCAGAGGCAAAGCCTTAAAAAGCTGGTRCAAGTCAAGGACAGATGGGGGTTGCAAGGCTCATGTGAATTTCAAATACCCAGCAGCATGTGTTGCACTTCCTGCTGCCTCTCCGACTGTCGAAGACCAATTTATATTTTGCACCTCAACAGGGGATGCCCCATTGGAGGCAGAAGCTTTTAATGATTCTAACGTTCACATGTGCTGTTCTGGAAACAAGCTCTCAAGAATAAGGAAGATTTTGCAACATACTATTCCTATAAATAAAAATTTAATTCTCACCAGATATTAATACTCAAATACTCTTCTATATTTTAACACTGTTCTCTTCTGGATATGCATTACCCTTGTTCATGTTCTTTTAGCTTTTTCAGGCATTCCTTCCTCTTAACAATTCTGATAAGCAGCAGTAGTGTCAATGGGATTTTACTGCTTTGAATTGTGTGAAGACTATTTCTAGTTTTCGTCTAGTTACCAAAGTGTAATGAGATATTTCCAACCTGCGATTAATATTTTGTCTAAGCAGGAAGATGGACAATATGCAATGAGAAAGCTTGARGTAGCAAGTTACTTGCCTTAATTTTTACAACTATGCATTGTGCAGGACCCATGGCATTACAGTAGTTTGTAGCCATGGGAGCATTTTCAGAAATGGAGCGGGAGTCTGACATCTCGTTTTCAAGGAAACTGGCTTCCCATGTCTATTTCACCTTACTGGTTGCCTAATTAGTGGCAGATAAGGGATTTTGACCCTTCGTGGCTCACAGGCAGACATTGGTGTTACCTATGAAGATGATATCTTGCTAGTGCAATAGCTGCCAGTGCAGGATATGACTTTAGCACATGTCTAAGCATGTTGCTTGAGATAGAGCAAGTTTTTTTTTTGTTTGTTTTTTGTTTTTTTTGCCTGATGTTGAACATGAACAGAGCTGTGGGACTGTGCAGAGAAGAGAGTACATTGCTGGAGCAAAACAGATTCTAAAAAGATCACACATTAGTTGAACATGTAGTTTCACTGATTAATTATTAATTTACATTAACAATAAATTCTTTTTTGGATGTAAGTTGATGACTAGGTTGGTTCATGAAGAAACCTCCCCTTGAGCAGGGAGCAACTAAGAATCTTAAAGTGATTTGTTCCTTTTTTGCAGAGCATCTGCATTTGGCCACCTTGGAATCATAGAAATGGAGATGAATTCAAGTTGGAAGAGACCTCAAGGAAGTTTTTGGCTTAACCTCCCACTCAGAGCAGGACTGACTTTGAAGTTTGATCAGGTTGCTCAAGGTTATACTGCCAGATGCCAGGGGAGTGAAGCTGACCATTGATTTTGATGCAAAAGCCAGACATACTATTGAGAGAAGATAAACTTAAATGAAGCTCTGTAGCCTGAGGTAGGTAGTGCTCATCCTGGATAACAATCTCCCAGTCTTTCTCATGGTATATTAGTGAAATTAGCTACCTAGTTTGCCAAGTTTTATGTAAGTGGAAGGCTTTTAGCTAAGATAAGATCAGCTGCAGAGACTCGACAGAATGGAGGCTTGGTTCGTTTTGTGTTTTGGCTGGTAACACAGAAGTTGCCTACACAGAGCCTCCCTGCTAAGAGACCTTGCTGGACTTCTGAAACTGATACAGCTCCCTGGGTCCCTGTTTTCCTCACTTGCAAGTTTAATCCATTTTTATTCATTATATCATGGCTGCAGCACTCCCTACAGCTGTTTCTCACCACCCTCACCTCAGTTCCCTGCTATGTGTGCTGTGCATAAGCAGTGTTTGGCTAGCAAGCACATAGCTTTGTGCAGGTCGTAAAGTTATTTCCTAGATGAAGTTCATTTAGAGGCACTTTAAAGAACCATCTACCTGCAGAATGCTTGTGAAAGGAGGCTCCTTTGGGTAGTTTTTTTTTTTTATATTCTGTTTATCTTGATTCTTGTGAAGAGCAGATATACTTCGATAGTGTGTAGAAATTAAAAGATGCTGTGCACTGATCAAAAGGAGGAATTAAACTGCTAACTTGTACTTTCCAAAACATGTTTCACACAAAGTAATTGTGAGAGTCTGGTCAGCTAACATAAGTGGAGTGGTTATTTTTGTCAGAATACACTTCCTGGCTAGTCTCTGAGAGGCTGAATTAAATGTGGGATGTTATAAATGTTATAAATCATCAATAGATTTTTTTTTCATTGTATATTCTAATTACAGGAATTCCTCAAGCACTCCTGTGCCTTCAGATACAGTTGACAGCACTGCACAAGTGTGATGGAGAGTCTAATAAGCAAGCAAAACTGTGTGGATCCATAGGTTAGGTAAAAACTAAATTTGTGGAATTTTGCTGGAATGACAGATGGAACAAAACCTTTGTGAATGTGGACTGAAAAAAACTTCAGTAGTTATTAATGCCGGGTAATTTCTGACATGTCTGGATGCATGGTGCCCAAAGACCCTTGCATTTTTTTCTGAATCCATGAAGAATCCCAGGGACACATCTTCGGTCGTATTTCTAATTTATTTTTAATATTTGGGCATAAATTTGAATGTTTAAATTTAGGCTTGCAAAGGTGAGCTTTGTGTTTTGAAAAAAATCAGAGTTGCTAAAAGAACTTTGTATTTCCTGTGGAAACTGCTCTCAGCTACCCCAAAATGCCTCTTGGCTAGGACACAGATGACTTGAATTGTTAACAAGTGTTCAATTTTGCACATGCAGAGCTGATATTGTCCATATCTCTGGAGAGAGAAATGCAATAACCATTTTAAACCAGTCCACCTCCGATCTGCTCTCTGTTTCCACCACTGATGTTCCTGTCTTGCATGTGAGCAGAACCAGCTGTTAATGAACTTCACTAAAGAAAGCAGCAGACCTTGTGAATGAGGGTCAGAAGATTTTGCATATGCAGATTTGCATGGGCTCCTCCTTCATTACAGCCTCCTTCCCTCCCCTAAAGAAACTCAAATGTGTGAATCCAGAAGCACCATGATACCAATATTCCCTGTACATAAAACATCCTCCTCTTTTCACTGATAAAAAAATCAAAAACTGAAATACAGTGAAATATAAATCAAAACCTAAGCTTTTTTCTTTTTCTTTTTCTTTTTCTTTTTTTTTTTTTTTTTAGAGGCCATAATTAATGTGACTGGAATGTATGTGGTTTTACTCAAGTTTACAGAGAATAACATACAACTAAGGGGATACTATTACATAGGAAATAGTAACAACACATATTGCTGATGCTTAGGTTGTAGATGTTACAACACAGGTGGTTTTTTACGCAATATAGACCCTGAAGCAAGTGATAGAAGGAACTGAGTAAGTAGATGATACTAAGAGTGGGGTATGTCAGTCAGTACAGTGCACGATTTATAACTGCTAATATCTGTTAAGAAAATACATTTTTTATCAGATTTAGTTTCTCCACTTAAAGTTTCAAATCTTTCCACTGAAATCTTGCTATAGAAATAAACCTGTTTAAAAGAATTGATTCGTACAGCACTGCAGTCCTCAAAATTCAACCAAAAGTCAACATGATAAAAAATTGATCAGTTCAGTGAACACATTTCTGTGCCTTAAACTGAAGTGTGCATTCTGAAAGAGCATGGCCTGTGAACTAGGCATCCATGAAAGYAACATACCTGCTAAAAGAATAACATTTTGGTGCAACAAGCTTATTTGCTTAACAGCTTTCTACCACAGTTAAAATATGCAGCAAATACGCTTATTTAATGTGACAATCTGCTCAAGTAATACACTTCTATGAGTGGAATTGTATAATCTGGAAATAGTAGAGTTGTACTGAGATGAAAATTATTAAATATCTTGTTTATCCACAATGTCAGCTGCACTGCTTCCTTCTTTTCTCTGTAMTTCATGCTGGCTTGTAAGTGATCTGCACAGACCAGGGGCTCTGGAATCCTCAAATTATTGGCATGTCTGAGAGCAGCGTGCAGCATAGCACTGCTGTTTCCAACAACAGAAAGAGAAATGGGAAGAAATTCAGAGTTCATGCAGCATCAGAGCTGAAAGCATTTGACCTTGGTAGGCTTTGTTAGTTGGCAGCCACATGAAACTAAGCGAGTGTTAAGGGTAAAGCATAAAGAAAATTAAGTGATGAGATCTGTAGTCAGGGATCAGGCAGTGCTTTGGGCCAGGGTCATCAGTGGTTAGCACATGTTGAACTGCCTTCAGAGGGAGTACTTCCTCCTGAGAGCTGTACTGTGGAGCTTCTGACCAGAGAACTGGCTTGGACTGAAAATAAGGGCACAGACAGCGTGGTCTGCAGCCAGCTCAGTGCACCCTGCAGAAATGCCATAGTGTGACAAGTAGCCCATGCCATTGCTCCCTAATACATGAAGCTGCAGTCTAGCCAGGTTGCACATGCACATACAGAGGGCTAGTTGCCCTCCTGCCTCATGGACCTGTGGAAAACTGCAGAATGGTACTAGTCAGGGGCTCCAGATCATAAACCAAGCCAGGACTTGCAGCCATCCTGAGGATTTTCTGCAAGTTGGACTGTTAACCACTTTGTGCTGGTTAGTTTTATGTCATTCCTTTTCCTCCTCTTCCCTTGCAGCTTTTTTTTTTTTTGTTTCAGTTTCAGTTTGCTTGTGCATCTCTTACCCTGTTCCTTGGTTGTCACCTCAGGCCATTCCTATTCTTTTTCATTGAGTTGATTTTTCTTCTTTACCTGAACTGTGGCAATGTTAAGCTGTTTGTTTCCATCAGCTTGTCCTTTCTGCTGGCCTTTTCTACCCTTTCTCCCAGCTAGAAATTCCTAAATGTACTGAGGCAATGCTCTCTGCTGCTTTGTTTGATCAGTACTTAGCACAATGTGACCATGTTCTTGGTCACCTCCTTGGTTCCATCCCTGTACATATTTCAATTTATTAATAGTGGTGATGCTGATGATGGCTAACTAGGATTTACTACAGTCCACTGCAAAGGATGTTGACTGTAGCCTGCTTGCTCAGGAGCACACTGCATACATATTCGGAGTGTTGTGAGGAACAGCGTAAGGAAGTAGACCTTTTCCTTCTTACCTGGCAAAAAAGACCCTTTTTAGTCAGCACTGTGCAGCAGGAACTCCGCTTTAAACACCTTCCAAGAGTGATTGCAAAATGTCTACAGACTATGGTAGCTGTCAGTTGGTTTTTTTCTGAGAATCTGTGGCACTCCTCAAGATGTCCAACAACTCTGGAAAACTTCCAAGTGTTTCCAACAGAATATAATGAGGCTTTAACTTTGAGGCATTGCATTTTCAAATGTGGAGAAGACTCTTTCCATTCTTGCTGGAGGATTTGGCAGCCACTGCATCTTAGTGGCACTATCACCCATTTCAATTTGAGAACACAAAGCCTTCTTTCAATGTGGTCTTTGTTCTATGGGATGTGCAGAAGGGTGTCTGGACAAGATGGAAAAAGCTTTTACTAAGGGTCAGAGGATGAAGAGAGCAACCAAAGAATTCATTCTCAATTCCATTCTCCCCACATTTGAAAAATGACTGAACTACTAACTAGTGTTTGCTGCTGCCCAGAGGGTCCAGACAAATCTAAGGGAGTGATGCTGTCCCCCTGCATGCTAAACTTGCAGACTGTTCAGGCTGCAGCACCCAAATTTCCCTCAGGTGTGCTGAACATTTCAGGTGATGATTGACATACTCTCTCTGATATTTGTATGATTATTATTCTTGTCTCCGTGTGCTATTCAGCAGCCAGCACTGCTCATAAAAAGCAGATAGGAGCAAGTTGGGCTGCCTCCCCTGGTGAGTAGGAAAGAGGATGGGCTGATTGATGAGCCTTGGCTGTTTTCTGATGTTGCAGTTGTTTTTTATGATGTCATTAGGAGGCTATAGTCACATTAAGGAATCCCTCATGACATCATAAAGGACTTGATATTTCTCTAATGTTATTTCAGCAGAGTGAAGCTCTGGCATTTTATAGTCTTTGCTTTCCCCGTAGAATTAGGAGTTGTCTAACTACAACCTGGAAGAAATGCAAAAATAGTCAAATGCTGACTTCAAAAGTTATGGCTGAAGGATGCTAATATATTTGGCTCTTCCTAAGCACATAACATCTTTAGGTGGAATACATGACGTGTTTATAAAAGTTGCCATCAGTGACTACATATCTTCATGCAAAGGAGGAACCAAGCATTCTTTCCACTTCTGATGCACAGCCACAAAACCACTTTTTTCTGGACACTTTTCACAATAACATGAGAGGTAAATGGGCCGTAGCATGGCACCATGTGGACTTTGGCATAGGGCAATAGAGTTGCTGGGTAATGGTGAGGTCAGGAAAACACTGGAAAAGGCAGAAGCTCTGGTTTCTTAATACACAAATATACAGGGAATGCTAAATGCTGTACTGAAAAGAAACATTGTTTTGACGCGGTTGATATAGGTGGAGAAAACACAGCAAATGCCACAGCCAACTGTCCCTTAAGAGGGTTATGTGAGGACCAACAGTGTCCACAGGGTAGACAAAGGTTTGAARCCTATATCTGCATGAAGGTTTCCAGTGAGCCAGGTTACTGGAAGAAGCTTTCTTTTCTTATCCTAAGGTCAATAGCTTAAGGCTATCAGTCATAGGGCAGCAGACAGGTATCTGTAGTTTCTGAACCGTATTTTTGGACTTCCTCGCCAAGGAGATCTTGTTATGGGCTGGTGGCTGTAACATTGTCAGCTGAAGCTCTACTTAAAATTACGAAAATTCTAATACTGCAAGAGAACAGAAGTCCATCTAGTCCACCTGTGATGGGGGCTTATATTGGAGACCTAGGAAGTAAGAAGCCTATGCCAAGAACCTTATTGCGTGTCATCTCCCAGTGGAAGAGTTCTGCATCTTCATTGCAGTAACACAAATGTTTCTCCATGTGAGACTGTGTTAGTCAAGATTAGGGGATGGGGAAATGAAGTAGGAGATTGGAACACTGTCTAAGGGACAAATCAAATTACAGTTTGTTCTGTGGCAGTATTGAGGGATCTCTCTACATGGCTTTGTGCTGGTATCTCCTGCCTTCCTTTCCCAATGCAGTTCATAGTATATAACTTCTCTGAACGGTACTTTGATTTGTCCTCTTTCACAGTGGGAGCACAGCTCTGGTTTTACATTAATTTTCTTGGTGTCCTCAGGGAGTTCCTGACTTTATTTTTAAGCTACCTTTCTGTACATTTTGCCCTGTTCTCTCTGAGTACCCCAATATTTTTGTCTAAATAGCAGTAATAACAGTATTTATAGTGTTATTCTAGGATGTCATTATTTCTGACCAGTGTCTTTGGAATAGTAACACGGTGCTCTGAGACCCACTGAAATGCAATGAGAATTTCACCTTTACCTTGCACAGGTGCTTTTAAGAATTCTTCCTGTGGACTGCAAAATCCCTTTTGAAATAGGTTCTAGGCTGCTAACTGATTTAAAAGCTGTTGAAATTTGTACCCAAAATGAAAGACAGAAAGCACCAGAATCTAAAAGACTCTKTGGCATATGAATGTTAAGCTGAAACAAACAACTTCTTCCGTGTAGAGAGAATTATCCAAAATAATAACCCCACTCTGAGACCCCAAATGGATTTACTGACAGAGCCTTTTCTCCAGAATCCATCTGCATGCTAAAAATTAAGTGAATTAGAATGATTTTTTTTTTTCCTCCACAGAAGCAACTGCAAGAACAACTAAGTAACACATCAAAATTATTTTCCAACACCTAACTGGCTAATTGAAGTGTTTGTTGAGAGACATACACATTTTCTAAAATGTGTTTTTTTAAAAAGCCAAAGAGTTCTTTTTTTWAAAAAAAAAAAGTCCACTAAGAGGAGACTATCACATTCCTAAGCAGGGACTGGGAAGCTGAGGGCCTGGGAGACACTAACAGATGCCAGGTTACAGTAGCCAGACTGACCTGGTAGTGCTTTCAGTTTGTTTTGTGAGTCAGAAGAGAAGCAGATAGACAAGGCTTTTCTTGATTTTCAACATAAGAAAAATGAACTAAAAATGGACGTCTCATTAGAGAAAACAGAAAGTGAAGAGGGGAGACCTGAACTCCAAAGAAATGGGAAAGATCTGAAAGGGGAATGGGAGTCTGTGCTGGTAGCCTGAGAAAGTAACAGAGAACCCCTTTGCTTTTCTTACTGCCTTGAAAGTGTGCTGAGGAGCCCCAAGCTGCCCAGGAGGGCAGGGCAGCAGGTTGTCAAGGGCCTTGTGGGGACGAGGCTAGGCTGGGCTGCAGACAGCTGTGCTGGCTGCAGCGCTCTCCCCAGCACTCCCAATTTTAGACCTCTCCCTTCAGTGCTCTCCCTGAGAAAGCTGAAACAGAAAGGCAAGAGAGGATAAAAGGGGAACGTGGGAAGTAGGATGGAGAAAAACACCAGGCAGATGCCCCCATGGCTGTGCACCCAAAATATCTTCAACACAGCTACTTGAGCTACGAGCTGCTTTGCCTGCACTCTTCATCAGGCAAAGTGATTTAAATAAGAGGGCAGGGAAGGGAAAGGTGCTTCTCTGGCTTTGGAGCCAGCCTGTGAGTCAAGACCTGGGTTTTATTTCCCAACTGAGCCAAAGGTCCCAGTGTTCAAGCAGTGGGTCTTGATCCTGTCCAGAGAATGCCTGTGCTCTCCCAGACAGGTGTTGGAGTTAACTGACATCTCTAAAGTGCTTTTCTGCTCCTGGGTGGAGGAACTACCCATGAGAAAATGATCACTGTGTTGAAATGGCTTTTCTGCAGGATGATGTGAGGAAGAGCCTAACCAAGAGGGCCTCTGGAGAAGCTTTCTCTAGTCCTTGAATAGAGAATTTGATGGAGGTGGTTAGGGCATGGAAATACTCTTCACCATTATCCACACTTCATATGTGGGGAATTGTAGAAGGGTTGAGGTTGGCAGGGACTTCCGGAGATCATCTCGTCCAACCCGCCCTCCCCTCCCCCCCCAAACAGGGTCACCTAGAGCACTTTGCACAGGACTCTGTCCAGGCAGGTTTTGAATATCTCCATAGATGGAAACTCCACAATCTGAAACATCTGAAAGAAGTGTAATACTTGTCTAAATAAGCGTAGCAAATCGGAAAGAGCCAAGAATCGCTTTCTCAAGCTTTTTCTCCAGCCACTAAGTCCTCTAGTCTCCTATAGCTAGGATTCCTGTTTCCTTGCTCTCATCACCATTAATTTTACCAGGCTTTTTTACCAGGTTGCACTGCTTTGGGGATGGACTAATGATAGTCCTGCCACCTAAGCAGCCATTATATTCAACACAGATACACCTGTTGTTATCTGGAAAGACTGTTCAAAGGGCATCCAAATACCAGAATATATCATCAGGAATGGTCACTTCCACTCCTTTTGCAGATGAAAAACTGCCTAAATTGATTTATATAATCAATGTTTTACAAGTTTTACATTCCTCTCTTCTCTGAAGTTTAAAGCTTGAATCATAGTTTTCTTAGCTGGCAGAATTTTTTTTGTGTTTACATTTTTTAAGGAAAATTGGCATTTTTTTTCACTGTAGCTTTCTAAAGCAGTACGTTCCTTTTTGCCCTTCCTTCAAACTCCTTTTTTTCCTAGTATATGTGAGCACAGGAAGAGCATAACCGAGGTGGTTTGTGGGGGGAGGAGAACATTAAGTGACATTAAATCAAAGATAATTATCAGCTGTCAGTCAGGGAGTGGCACAGAGCCAGAAAAGCAGTCAGTAGGGGTCTGCCTGTCCAGCGTAACTTCCCTTCATAGTTTGCAAAAGTTGCCATATTTGTCCTTAAACAACATAATTTATTATCAGGTAATTTGGGATTTTTAATGTGCAACTCCATTCTGAGAATAAAAATACCTTTTTATAGAATGATATGTCTGGCAATGCAGCATTTGTCCTTACCATTTCAATGCCCCAGCCTCAACATCCAATATTGTGACAGATTTTTGTCTTCTCCTACCTGAGAAGAAAAATATTCTCATAATTTTATAGGAATTACTGTCATTGACATTATTAATAGAGCTATGTTATGAAATTACTTCATATACACCACATATAATATTTGTCCTTTTAAAATTTTTGACATAAGAATCTCAGTCAGAGACACTGGTATGGCATCTGCATTCCAAGAGGACTTTAGAGGAAATCTGTAGGAAGACTTTAATCTCTGCTAGAGGAGAGGGAAGAGGAATGAGAATGCTCATTTATGTTGAACAAGGACTAAATGATGTCAGCTGGTTCTGAAACCTTTTTTCATTTTATGATATGTTTTAAGTATTATGTTTGACCAGTTTGTGTCAATCACCTAAGTACAGGATATTACACAGCTTTGCACTGTGTTGGATTTGTGACATGTCACCCAAGAAACAAGATGCATAAAAAGGCTTTCTAAATACCAAAGGACGAAAAAGAATCCTGTTGTTTCTACTAAGTTTCAAACACTTGAAGTTGTCCCTGAATAGGAGGCTGCTTCAAGGTCTTTGTGAAGGTGCATTTCGACTCAGATACCTCAGCATAACTGTTCTTTGCAGAACTGCAGGTGAGCCCTCATTTCCTTCAGACAGCCCTGCTTTGCTGGCAGCTTTCAGGCTGTATGGGGAGAGGTTTGCTGTCTGCCCATTCCCTGTGTCTCTGCAGGACTGGGCTGTTTGTATCATCAGCTGCTTCCAGCGCCCATCTACAAGGCATGGAGTTAAGGACAAGTTTGTTTTGTAGAAACGTGAGACTGAAAAGAGTTTCTGGGGCCATCAAAGCCATTTGTTCTGTTATGTCAGGGGCCACAGTGTTGATTAACATCGATGTTAGCTCAGCCTACTCTTTGGCACTGAGATGTTTTACTTTTTTTTTTTTTTTTTTTTTTTTTTTTTTTTTTTTCCCTTCATCTTTTTCTTTAGGTTCTGTGGTTAGATCTAGAGAAGAGGGGATAGAGGCAGGCCAAGGGTATGCATTTCAGACATGCAGCAGGAGCTCAAACTAGATGCAGTCCTGCTGAGCAGCCTCTCCTTCCCCAGCCCTCATGATCCTGTGGCTACCTCTCTTTGCCTCTCTGACAGTGCCCTCCTAATGGCAATAACGGATGAAGTAAAGGAGCCTGTGGCTCCTTGGCGGTCAGAATGCCCATGGCAGCGTATTGTAAGTGTATTGTGCTGACCGCACAAAACTGTCTGTCTGAAACCCTCCTATCAACCCCTGTGCTGGCTGCCAGCTTGTGTGTGGCTCCAAGAGAGCTGCCTGTGACCGGCACAGTCACCCATTAACGAATCCGCACTCCAGCACCTGTCTCTTGCACTGACACCCACGTCAGGATTTGCCTCGCAATCGAAAGGGCCCGGGAGAATGGTGGACACCTCGCAGGGTGTTCCACTGTCCTTCTCTTGTGATCAGTTACAGAAGCTAGTCTACATATGTCTTAGAGATTGGTTGGCATCACTGCTGCTCTCTGCTCGGCAGAAGCCAGTCCTCTCTGTGTGATCTCACCACCACTGCTGTACCAGCTGGTTGTGATACTACAGGTAGGTTGGGACTTCAAGGGCAGGTGAGAAGCGGGGGGACACAACCTGCTAAAGAACAAACAGTTGTACTTGTGTACATATACAGTGTCATCTACCATGAAGATGAATACAAAGGAGAGTCCTCAGAAGAGATTCTGGTACCCATCGTTTCCTACGGTCATTGGTGGCTTTGTGATTTTTCTTTTTTTTTAATATAACTGACTAAAGGTCTGCTTGCCAGTCTGCATCACCCTGAACATGCCTGGAGATGTCCCAAGGGAGAAGGTGGGAGAGGGGGAGAGTGAGAGTTGCCTGCAGCCTGGGATAGTTATCTGTGTGCTTTGAGCAGAGCAACTGATTTACCTCTGGGGTTTTGCTTTTACACACGTTCATCTAGTTCACCTACTTACACTGCTTGTTATTAATAGAATTGTTAGCAGGTTCACTCCACAGCTTGTAGGGAAGGTGTGCACATGGGTGGCAGCTGAAGACAGAAAGTATCTGATAATATCTAATACTTGGCTCATCTTCCCAGGTGTGCTACTCTACAGATAATAAACCAGGCAGCTTCACAGAGGGAGGTACCGGCACACCCTAGCTATGGGCTCAGGCTGTGTTCCAGCATCAAGCACCAGCAAGGTGCTCTTGCTGGTGGAGTCAGGGCTATGCCTGCCTGTACCAGGGAATGCAGATGGTATGCTGGAACCTGCTGGGGCTGCACAGGCTAGCAGAGTTTTCACTGAGCAGTAGGTCTTCAGAGACACCTGTGTTCTCAGCTCAGCTCTTACACTGAGCTGCTTGCTGGCTATAAACACATCTCTTTCTTTTTGCCTTCTCTTTATCCCTGACTCCACTTGTAGGGAAGCTCATCAGTTTTGCAGCATGTATGTAATGCAACTGGATATGGCTGCAGCACGGGCAGACATACTTGAATTTACTTGAGTGTAGCTGCCCTGGTGCCAACAGCTGTGTCGATGCAACCTGTGTGTTGGTGCACAATGTAATGTAACAGAACTCAGGCCTGATCCATGTATATTGTGAGTGGATCGTGCAGACTGTTTGTGATGACAGGCTGCTCCTGGTCTTAGCATGTACAAGGAGGAGAGGGTCTGTCATGGAGCTGAGTACTTTAGGAGGAGCTCTCCACTCTATGATATGGTCTGCTGCATCTATGATCTTCCTCTGATAGGGATGCTGAGCAGATTTTGAAAGAACAGGTCTAAGATTACAGCTGGAAGCAGTTGGGGAAGAACAAAAAGGAAGCAGGGGAGAGAAAGTCTGTTGAAGCAACCAGACTTCCCCACCTGCCTCAGTTTTACATACAATAATGTTATGTACAATGTTATGCACAAGGACTTATTCAACTGGACTCCACCTACAACCTGCTCCCCTGCCTCTGGAGGGGAGTCTATAAGGGTGAGCAGTTCATTACTGAATGCTTCCTTCTCCCTCACATGGAGATAGTGATCTTGATTTAGCTGTTCAGCCATGGGTGCCTTTGAACTCAGATCTAGCAGAGAGGGTGGAATCTTTTCCATCTGATTCATATCCAGAGCTTCTGCTATTTACCCAAGCCTTTCGGGTGGAGACATTGGACTGAAGAGCTTGTGGGAACAACTCCCTTCAAGTTTTAGCTGCAATCTGAAAGCTGTGATGTAGGAAGAAAAACAGGGTAACCAGGCTGTCTTCAAAGTGAGTCTTCTCCCCAGAGCAAGTATCGTTCTGACCCTATTTAACACCAACACTATCCCACAGAAGAAAGGTTGGTTTCAGCAGCATCTGAGGCATATAGGAAAACTTGGCAAAAAATCCTTCTCTGCCTGAATGGGGCAGGTACACGTGTTTTATGAACTCTCTCTTCAGTACCATTATGGTATGGATGGCAAGTGATCTTTTAGCATTGGGGCTGCCAAGTTTTCATGGACAGTTTTGCAATGATAGTTTTAGCAGTACCACGTTCTCCATGCACTGAATGACCCTTCAGCACATTAATGCTTCCAGATTTACCTCAGAAACTACTGGCTAGAGGCCTTTGGCCGGAGTAGCAGTGTTCTAGCTTGTCAGGATGTCTTTGTTAGAATTTTCATTGCAAATTTAGTGGATGAAATAAGTTTGGCTTCCAGCCTGGTGACTTGTCTCAGTCACCTATGCTTTTAGCCTGCGTTCAGGATGAGCAAGAATGGCTTAGTGGTAATTGTGTCATCTTAGATTTTTAAACCTCACCTTTATTCCTGGCAAACCAACACCTAATTAGTTTGATACTATTAGTTCATAAAATAACCAGTGCATTTATCAGTTATTAATGTATGTTGCTGATACATGATTCTTGAACAAAGGGAAACATGCACCTTTTACACTTTAGATGAGGCAAGCATTACTCTGGTTAACTGCTGGGCAGATGGCAGCTTGATAGTCTTTGGTCTGCCCCTAGAAAGTGTAGCACCAGTGGAAAAGTTTCTTGGGCTCTGCATTTCTATGCCTGTGTCAAGAACTGCCAGCTGTTGTTATATCCTGGTCACACATCTTCTGCCAGAAGTTTAGAAGGTACAATGGGAGCTCTTCAGATTTACTGTATAAATTTGAGGACTAAGCTGGTATTACCCTTCAGCAGAAGGGGAAAAAAAAAGAAAAAAGAAAAGAAAAAGGAACATGCTATGTGTTGTATGGTCCAACAGATGACTCAGAACCCAGACACAATGCAGTGGCTGTTGCTAAATGTTCGTGAGGGATCGTCTCAGTGAAGCTGGGCCCTGGGGCTGCAGAAGATACTCCATAAACAGCAGTTCAAGAGTTCTTTGGGACATAAAGCAAGTCCTTTTTCCAGTGGAATTTTTTAATGCACCCTGATGTATAATAGTAATAGGAGCATTCTGCAAAAGGCAGGAGCACAATAGATAAACTTTAGAATAAAGCAAATATTAAAGCTTATTTATAGTGCCATGCTCTCTATTTACGAGACCCTGACATATTTATCTTTCATTTAGAAATTATTAGTCCCTAACTGGGCTCTGTTGACTGGTCTCCTTTTTGAATTATGAGCAAGGAAAAATAGCAGAGCGATGATGCCTCTTGACTGATGGCTTTACATCTTTAATCTAATTAATTTATGAGCATTTCTAGGGGACTTCTTACCATAGCACCTGAATGCCTGCAAATCCCATGTTTTGAGAGTTTTCCATTTGATATTTCATTTTCTTCTGCTGGTGTGGAGAAACATTGTTCCCAACAATCTCCCATTGTTCCCAACCCTGTGATGTTCAGCATTTAGAAGAATAATATTTAATAAGTGATATGTCTTGTTCAGACATGACACTCTGTGATATTAGGGTAAGAGGTTCCTATTTGTGGCTTCTCTGACTCTGTGAGGCCTCAGCCTTTGTTTTCTGTAAGAGCAATAAGCAACGTATGAACATGTTTTTGTTACAGCCTCTATTGCAGGGCAGACCAGACGGGGCTAAGTTTTTGTGGACTTGCTTTTAATTTCTGTAAGCTTCTGGGAAGCAGCAGTTGATGTGGCCAAGGTATCTATGTGGGTTAGTCTTTCCAATCTGAATGTGCTCCTCTTCCCTACCAATGGATATAGAGGGAGAACTCCTGAAGCAGCACGTGCTGTTTGTCCAAGCTTTGCTCCCTGGCAGAATCAGGCTCTTATTGGTTCTTTTTCTTCCTCCCTCTTAATTAGCTGTGTCTCTGCTGAGTGAGCAGGCTCTGGCAGGCTGACTGCTGTGGACTGGCTTCCCGGTCTGCCTTTGATGGGCTTCTGGAGAGGGGCAGGGCTCATGGGAGAAGCTCATCACAGACACCTGCAGTTTCTTACTTTCCTGCTGCCCTGGGCAGAGCTCTTCTCTGTCCTTTATTTTTACACTGTTTCTCTTTCAATAGCAACTACCTTGCCATAATACAGCAGAAGTTTGTAAGTCTTGTGAGCCATGGGAAGCCCAGAGTCCCTTTGCTGCAGTGCTCTAGCACTAGTTAGTGGAGGCAGAGCACTGAGTTTTTAAAAATGTTGGGTCTCACCTCTACATGTAGGCATGTGTGTGTGCAGAGCAGCTGCCAGCCTGCGGCCGTGTGGGTAGGGCTCTGCAGTCACCATGGCGGAGGGCTTGTGCTTTCCCTGCACTGAAACAAGTGATTACTGCTCTTCACTCTTTACCAAATTTCCCTTCTCTAAGAATATTGCCCAGTAAATGTAAGATTTCAAATGCCTTCATTATTTAGATTTATTCATGAGATTCCCACTTGATATTTCTGCACTGGAAAAACAGTTTGTGAATACCTTGTGGTGAATTTTTATGTGAATTTTTATGTGAACTTTTGAAATTTACTCTGTATTAATTAATTACCTAACTCTCGTAAAGTGTTTCTGTTCCATAACTAGGCAGAAATATACAAGTCATCAACGTAATGTGAAGTGCAAATGCCAAATCTTTCCCAAGTATTCAGTTCAGGACTTGGTGGCAGTGTATGAATTAGTTGTCACACACATATATTCTCCATTTAATATCTATGAAAACATGTTTTTGTAGATCTTGGCTTTCAGGTACCTGCAGAAAGCAGATACCCTTAAAAGCTACAAACCTAATTTTATCATGAAACTGAGCTTTCAATTAAAGGAAATAGTGGACAGATAATTTTGTACTATCCATTCAGCACTAATCTCTACTTGAGTGGAGAATCATTGAGAATGGAAAATTCAGCAGCATAGTCAGGTAGCTTATACTACAAAATGGTTGGAGAGAGGTTAAAAATGAGTGAAAGCTTTCTTCCTGCATTATTGGAGAAAATAACTCAGATTTCTGGTTTAAATTTGTGTTTGGCAAAGAAAGCCCAGAGAGCATCTTCCTGTTATTCTAATGCCATCTTTCACACCAAACCCATTAATTCCCTACTGCCTATCTGTACTCTTAATTATAAATCACAAGCCCCTCCAGTATCTTCACCTTTCTCAGTAATAACAGCAGCATTTCACATACAGGACTGCACCCATCCTTGCCTCTCTGGAGTCTGCAGGGTCCTGGGAAGCACAGCGCCAAGGCACATCCTTCCTGTGAGGCATATCATTTCATTGCAAGATTTGTGTGTTGTCCTAGTGTCCATATCCTGGACTGTGACAAAAGGAGGATTTATCTCTGCCTCCATGTTTCCCACACCTGATTTACATGCTGCTTGTTTCAGTCCCTCTTTCCCCCTCTGCAGTGGCAAGAGGCCAAAATAATGCTTGCAGCAGCCTGACTCCTGTACTAGCCAGAGATCAGTACTTTGTGCAGCCAGTGTTCCGCTGCAAAAAATATGCTTCTTTCATCTCAGAGGCAAGGCGGTAACAGCAAGTTGGGTCTTGAGCTTTTGTCTGTAAAGGCCTGGGTTTGCACTGGCCAGAGAGCTGGGAGCAAGCARTTTAGTCTGAAGGAAGCCCAGGACAGACGTAGTGAAAGGGAAACAAGGATGATGGAGAGCGGCACAGGATGATGCTTGTTCAGATCCCGCTGTGGCTGGGTGGTTCAGCGCACACGGCATGCATTGGACTTCTGGCCTTGCCAGCATTTGGCTGAGTTTGTGGGCAGGACAGCTGTGGCTCTGCCATGACAGTGCTGTGCTGGGGTTCCTGCATCAGGGCAGCTCTGCCGCCTCCTCCTCCTCACAGCTCCTCTGCAGCAGCACGAGGATAGTGAGACTTCCAGAGTATTAGGACAAGCTTGTTGCTGCTCGCTCTATTTTCTGCTGGATCAGGGCTGAGAAGGAAAATGCTGTAGGCTGGATTGTCTTGGCCTTTGGCAGGATTGAAGTGCCTGGTCAGTGGCTCCAGCAGCCCCAGCGAGCATGGCTGGGAGGCTGCTGGGCGCCCGGCCAGCTCAGCCCGCTGCAGGAGGCACAGAGTGTGGCTGATCACTGCTCCAGCACACTGCGCCTTCATCCTGTCTTTCCCATGGTGCAGGCAGCATGAGGAAGCCTTGGAGACAGCAAGCTCTCACTACAGGCCTTTGTACAAATCTTTCTGGAAAACCTATCTGTTTGGGCCGTGCGTAATCTTGTTACTTGTTTGATTTGGAGCAGAGCAGCAAATGAAGCAAATTACTATAGAAGTAGATTGAACTTCTACAGGAGAGAAACCAGGGAAGAATATGTGCTCTTTGTTTAGGATACTGTGAGTCTGACTCATCAGCATGCCAAGCCATGCTTACTAGGGGCTGTTTATTCTCCCAGTTGTGCCATCCAAGATGTTTGCCATGTTCTGGATAGAGCACTAAATAGGGCAGCTTTTTATCCTTTCCTTGGGGACTATTTTCAGGGCTCTTAGGGCAAAGCATAAGTGAGAAAGCTGGCACTACTCTCTAAGTTTCCCTATGCACCCTTCTTTCCAGACTGTGAATTTGCAAGCAGGTAAATAAATATGATATGGGAGTTTTCCCTCTGTATTTTTGTATTGAGTAGTATAGTAAATATGCTCCTTGACCTTGTTAATGCATAGACTAGAATATCCTGAGGTTGTGCCATATTATATGCTTGTCTTGCATTTTTAAATAGACTGCTGATTATTTATTTTGGTGAAAGGACTAGAGGCCATAAAACCAGTAAAGAAAGCTGGTTAGTGCTTGTGAAGCCACATTTGCTAAGGCAAGTGTTATCTTGCCTTTTACTATCATCTCTCTCTACTGTATATAGGCCTTTCTATGGGTTTCCTGTACATACTGCAGCTGTAGGAATTGCCTCATTCTTATCCTGCTTTCACTTTGTTCCTGTCATCTCCCTGGGCCTGCTAATGCACATCTTTAGTTGGTCTCTAAGGAATAACTGTTGGGTGCCTCTGTTCTGGGGTCACTTAAGCAATGTCCCGCTCTGTATCAAGAAGGCAAGTGTTGGCTGTAGTATTTAGTCTGACTTTGTATTACTAACAAGGAGAAAGCTGGGAATGGGCACGAGGCCTCATACAATGTAGCCTGCAAAGGCAAGAGTCTCAGATGTTCATAACTATATCATCAGGCCTTATTCTGTTCCTCATGCTTGCTGTCCACAAAATMTTTTCTTTGGTTCCCACCAATATTACTTAGTTTTGCAAGAAAAGGTAAGAAGGCAGACGGGGAGAGCAATGAACGTAAACTGAGGTTGAACTGGACGAGGAAGTTGGGCAAGAAACTCAGAGAAGGGCTGTATTGCTCTTATTGCAAGATGTTCATTTGTGGCCCTTTTGGCAGCTCTGAACCACTGTGAGAAGGCTGATGCTGCAAACAGGAGAGTGATTACTGGCCTGTCTGCTATTAAAAAGCTCTGAAGTGATGGAATGATTTATAGGGTATGGGACATTTTCTGTCCACCTGACCTTTTATTGAATCCATCTGAGACCATGTAAGAGCTGCTTCTCCAGCTAAAATATATTCACTGTGCTTAATTATTCCTTAATCTATGTATCTGCATAGAATGTATGCAGAATTCATTGCCACTAAGGTATAGCTCCAGTCCATGTTGCCCACTGCCAAGATGTTCAGCAATTCAGTAGGGCACACACACATTTATGCATCTTCTCAACAGTGTTGGTATGCTGAGGCCACAGGGACATCTCTCCCCCTTGTGCTATGATTTTGAGGTGAACCATTTTTAGCTTGTGAAAAGTGAAATCTCATACTTCACATGATACAGCTCTGTATCCCTAGAAATCTACTTCTAAGAGCTCATGTTTAAAAACACAAGCAAATTGATCATTAGCTGTTTTAATTACCTAAAAGTCTGCTGTGTCAATTACTCAAACTTTTTGCAAGACAACAACAGAATGTAAGAGTGATTATCAAAGGTGACTTTTAACAGAAACAAAAACATGTTGGTTACTCTTCTCTTAGAGCAGTTGGTGCTTTGGTGGTGCCTCAGCCAGCACAGATCTCTGAGGAGGAGACCGGTCAGCCTACTTCATTCCACAGTCAGTGAACAGGCTGGGACCTTCTGGATACTACAAACCTTATGGAGCAGACAGGAAAGATTGCCAGGCGAGGGATAGCAACTAAAAGAAATCCTTTAAAAGGGTTCTTGTTCTCAGTCCCCAAGAGGACTTAGGTGAAGGGCATCTTGGTCAACAAGGTACTTCCAGCAGGTGAAAACAGAGCCATGGGTTTTGATCTCCATGCAGTAATATGATCCATATATATGCTTACAGATGCCGTGGTGCCACATACGGATCATGAGGGCCAGGCCTTTAGCTGTTGATAGTGAGATAGGCTTTTCTTAGTTCAGAAAAATCTGTAGAAAATCCACCCCACTCCACACCCATACACATCCCAATCCCTTCCAGTGCTGCACTCATTTGCAAGTGTACCTTATTTTAGTTCAATCCATGCAGAGCTTCCAGTTTAAGCACAGATATTGTCCACTTTGAATTTTAAAATGAAACAGAACACATCAAATAAAACATTATGCTCAGCTATTACTTGGATATTAGGGATGAGAAAGATAGGGCAACAAAGCCTAGTACAGATTGCTTGAGTCGTGAATATTCATCATTAAAATGAGGCGTGCTGGATTTTGCATAGCAGCTCCACCCACTAAACTGAAATAACTGTTCACAATCTTTGCCAGTAAGACACCAAGTGAAATGGGTAGAAAATGAAGCAATGTCGATTGTGCTAAGTGGCTGATTTCCATGAGTTTAAGACAGAACTCAGAAGTATCCAGCTGCAAAAAGAGCAGTCCTAGGTCTTGTGAACAAGTATTTTTCACCAAACATTGTATTGGGAAAGTACTTTTGAGCTGGACTTTTGTTCCCACTGCCTGCACCTGTATAACAGTACTCAAGAGCACTGTGTGTGTACTCTGGCACAGGGTTTTTCCAGGCTCCTGCTGCAGTAATGCTCTCGCACTAGCTAGAGTTGCTTTCCATGCCATTCTCTAGTATTCGAACACCTAGAAATCCTTTGCTGCTGGTTTTAATAACAAGCATGTTAGCTGCTTCTCTCCATGTAATTACTGAAATGGAGAAAGCAGAGATGAGAAAGTGTAAATTCTCTTCACACAGAAATGTAATTACATCTACACGCATCTTTCCAACTGCTGTGTATGTTATGCAAAGTTTTGTGTATGTGTTATGTGTTATGTATGCATTATGTTATTGTGTATGAGTTAATGAGGATATTTATGGTTTTCCTTCTTACCTTCACACTTTATTCATTTCAGACATATTTTATAAGGGAGCTCTCATTTAGGTAGACAGATCAGTATCTCTTCCAGGCGCAGGCATATCTGCTTCAGAAAGCAAAGAAAAGAGATTACATGATTATTCCAGTGTATATGAACTATAGGCAAATCTCTGATCTGTGTGTATAGTGTGTTGCTAATCTTCCAAAGTCACTGTAAGCACAAAGAGCCTTTCAATGACCACCTGAAAGGTATGACAATAGGAAACACCAAACACCTGTCTATCTTTTCTTTGAGGATTTGCCTTCACTGTGAAAGTAAATCAAGTTGTCTGCACCTGAGTGTCTTATTACCAGTTGGCCTCACTCA
The DNA here is from genome assembly GCF_003343005.1 of Rhea americana. Lineage (NCBI taxonomy): Eukaryota > Metazoa > Chordata > Aves > Rheiformes > Rheidae > Rhea > Rhea americana. Next base: position 441,681 of record NW_028186459.1, on the reverse strand, counting down.
AATAAAAAAAATTGCATTTCCCAACCTTTTTTGTTTGTTTGTTTGTTTGTTCTGTAGTTGGCTGAGTGGTCCTGTGATTGTTCTAAGTTCTTTTGGGATGCACAATAGGAATTGGGGGAAAAGCCTGGAATACAGTGGTATGTGAGTGGAGCTACCTGGCATGCATATCATGGAGTGATTATAATAGCCTTTTAACAAATTGTACATAGCCCAGATTTATCCCTTGTCTCCTGCTTAGGTAGATAACCTGTGTGCAATAGCGCACAAAGGAGATTAAATAGGTTCTGTGTATGGATAACACTTGAATAAGGGGCAGATTTGTAGTGTGGTTGAATTTATGCAGCTCTTGCTCTAGGGTCTGCCACTTCTTCCCACCTTGCCAGTTACTGCAGAAAGTCCAGGAAAGGTGGCCATTAGCTCCCGCTATACTCCTAGGGATCTTATCTGAAATGTGCTGCTGCGTTTCTTGTGAAAAATGGAAATCTGAGGTTGCCCTGAGCAGTCACCTCACATGGCTGTTTCCAGCAGAGAAGCCAGAGGAACCAAGTTCTAGAAGGCTCCAGTGGCTTTGTTAAAGCTAGCTAGTGCAACGGTGACCGGCTGTGAGTGTAAAAGTGTGCTAAGTGTAGAATTAGCAAAATGAAATTCTTTCTTGGAGACTTTTTCAGAGAAATGGAAACTTGAGTGACTACTAGAAGAAAAAAACAGATATATGATGAAAAAAATTTAAAATGCTTGACTTATTTACATAATTTTTGCAAGATTTTTGTGAGCAGGAATTCTTGAGTAAATTTTCGTTTCATGTTCAATAATTTTGAAAAGTGAAGCTAAAATATATTTCTTGCAAGCATTTAAATCCCAAAGTTTTTGATGAGTAGCTACTGAACACACAGGTGGGGACCAGCAGCAATGTCATGTGGCTTGGGTCACCCAAAGAGCTACTTTACTTATGGACCAAAGACTAAATGTAATTCACAGAGGATGTCATAGCATCACTAGAAGTACTAAATAATTTGAGGTAGATGCATTTCTATGCCTGAATCCTACTGACAGAGAAAAGTGTGTGCATTACATATATTATTGTTACATCATTTTAGTTGGCTCTTAAAGAAATGATAACTGCAGTTCTATTGAGTTGAATCAAGTGTCCTTACAAAGGCAATGTTGAAATATATGAAAGGTAGAATTAAGCTTTGGGGAATAAATTCACAAATTGTCTCTTTCACTTGAAAGAGAAAGTGAAATGTAGCTTCAGTGAGGTCAGTGGCAAATTTCTCTTTAATATTCCAATCTTTGCAAAGGCTTCTGAGTACAAATACTGTTGGCTATGTAGTATGCAACTCTGAGGGAACGTTTTAGTGGTGCTGTGTTCATTAAAATATCACAGAAGTGCACATGGTAACATTCCTTGTGAAGTTTATACCTCACGGGGAAAACAAATAAAAACCGATTTCATTTTAAAACACACTATAAGATGTATGCTAATGTATCAAAAGTGAGCAAAATGTACTTAATAGAATATAATAAGCTTCTATCATAATGCACGTAAGTTTTTCCAGTCACATGTGCTGTTTGTACTGCCTCTGCATTCCATGATGAAAGTCTTTGTTTCTCATATTTGCCTAATTTTTGCTTTATGTCATAAGTCTTCAGATGTATCAAAAAGAAGTTTTCATGCAAGACAGCAGTTTGTGAGATTTGTGTGACAAGCCTGGGTAAAATTCAAATGACTCTGTGATTTAATCCATTTGGTGCTATTGCACTAAATCACTGTAGCTGTTGCTGACATACCAGCTCACAGAAACCTGGAAGCCGATGATATAAGTTTATCTGTTTATCTACAGGTGAAAGCTCAGACAGCCTTGAATTGCGGTAAGAACTGTTTGCCTCTGTCCTGAATATATTTAGGAAATGAGAAGGGTCTGATTCTCCAAGCACTCTGTAAAATGTCTTCTGGTGCTTTCCCCTTGAAATAAATTGTCTTCAAGGTCATGCTGTCTTTCAGAATATCTTCCAGTAGAAACTTTCCCTTTTATTTCCAGTGATTCAGACCACAACCTTATTAATTCAACAAGGAGCCAAAAATACTCGTAAGTTAGCTACTGATAAGTAAATATTCATTTAACAAATCTGTGACTGGCCTCAGTCTCCTGCATTTGAGACTCTGGTTAGGAACTCAAGTTCCCTATAATCATTGGATCTGCATCCTCTCCTGCTTGGGGAAAAACTGCTGATGCTCTGGGCTAGGATCAAGCTTACAGGTAAAAGAAAATAGAGAATAAAGGAGGTTTTTGTTGTTTGTGTAAAGCCTTTTTATGTGACTCCAGGGAAATGTACAGTAGTATTAGCTTTTCACCATCCCAGTGCCAGGTTCCTATCTTCTTTTACTTTTTAAATGAGCTTTGAGGTCTCAGACATACTCCTTTAAAGTGATTGAGCATGTTACATAGCAGTTGCAAGATCAGCAGCATCTAGTATTGAAAATAAAAGTATKAACTGTGAAAAGTAGTTTATAGAAGCTGAAAATTAAAATATTAGAATACAACAGAAAAATAAGATCAAACAATATACTGTTTTTAAACAAAGAAAAGTTAAAATTCTTTCCAATCTTTTCTTTCCAAGAAAGGGAACTTTCTAGGAACTTACGGCAGGAATGGCTACAAAGATTATGGTCTTTAGCTTGTAAGTCAATATGAAATGCATGCGGAAAGTATATCAAGTGGTAAAGCAGAATACACAGGCAAATCATCTGGACGTCTACTACAGAATAATTCTTTATTTTTTCAGTTAAAGTTTGTATTATTTTCGACTAAGTTGCGGTTTCAGTAGCTGTGAAAACAGCATTGCTCCAGCTCTTCCTTTTCTGGAGAGCGTGTGACTGCCATCACCACCATGGTTGGTCTCTGGCAGCCTCTACAGAGCCTCCCAAGGAAGCTGTCCAGGGAGACTGCTCTGGCCTGGCCTCTGCAACAGGATGGGACCACGTGTTGTCCTTGAGTTACTTGTTTCCCTGTGGGCAATTTCGGATCCAGAGTTTTTTCAGGCTAGCACCTTTCAGCATCCATTACAGTGACTTAAAAATTTATAGCAAGAAGCAAAGAGGAAAAGGCTGTTTCATGTGTCAAGTGATACTCCGTCTCAGCAGGATTTAGCTCCTGTTTTGCTCAGGGTTAGCCTCTGAGGCAGGGAGCATGTTATATGTAGAATGTGAATAGGAAATGGAAGTTTCTGTGAGGTCTCTGTAAGTCACCAGATATGGATTCAGGAATTTGACTTGAAGCAGCTACCTGCCACACAGAATTATGCACAGGAAGCTTTTGACTGGAAGAAATATGGTTTAATGTTAAGGTTCTGTTCTATTCTTCAATGTATTCTTTCTGGCAGCTGCACTGAAGTGCAGCTACTGAGTTCCCCATCTTACGCCAGGTTCTCCACTGTTCCTTCTGGCATGGAGACAAGGACTGCTGAGGCAGTTCTACTCATTAAGCATATTCTCTTTAAATCAATTTTCATAACTTTATTTTTGGATGAATGGATAAATAAGGGACTTGATTATGATAAACGGAGTACTTGCAGCAGCTGTAATACACAAATTAAAGTTGAAGCAGAGAGTTTGAAATGTTTCCATATTTCATAATGAAGTTTTAGTCAGTTCTGTCATCACTGTGCTGAGCCAGGTGATGTCTGAGAAGAAATATGTGATAGCTTCCCTGTTCTGTTTTGGGACAGAGGAGAGGGCTGCCAAATTTGAGCAGGTGGCGTAAACTTACTGAAGTTAAAACATTGCTGAGGCTGGGTGCGCATGACAAGAGTCTAGCCTGAGGTGGTGCTTCTAAGAGGCTCCGAGCAGAACTGCAGCACCCATGCAATGGCCATTGCCTCATGCAGAGGGCAACTGGGGAATGAAACTGGAGTCTGGACTGGGAGTGTTTCTGAAATGATACCAAGTTCTTCCCTTTTGCCCCTCTCAGCTATACTGCCTTGGTGCCTGGGAAAGGTGAAGCCTGTGGAAAGACTCCAGTAAATTGTAGGTGTGGAGAGAAATGCCTGGAGAGCACAGAGTGCAGTGCCAACCCCAGCCACTACCTTATTAAATTTAAGATGAAAGGCCTCAACATCCCCTTCAGTGTCTCTGCAGATAGTGCCATATTAAACTTTTTGAAGCACTGCAAGCTACTTTGCTTTACTCTGGAAAGTCAACACAATTTTCAGATACCTGCCTTAAGGTGAAGGGACCCTTTACAGCAGCAGGCAGTTGGAAACAGATTACAGAAGCAACTGCAGGCTGACATTTGTTGCGTGTGCGAAGGGCCTCCCAGGCCTTTCAGGCACTGTCTTGGATGTCCTGCAGAACTAGCTAGTAAAGGGAAAAACCCAGTGGCTAAAGCATTGCTCTGTCAATGGGCACCCTGCTCAAATGGGCACAAGGTTCATCAGCTGCTATTCAAAAGTCGTGTCTCCTTCTCAAGATTGTCTACTGTGTGGCTGCCATGGAAATTCTCGTATTATCACGATACTGTACAATTTTGTTGCATTTCCCATCTCAGATGACTCTGCTGCCAACATGTAGTACAACATCTATCCCTGCTCTGATCAGCATCAGTGGGAATGCTTCTGTGCAGTTCTAGTGCAGTCAAGGCTGAAGTCTGTGTTGCTCATCAGGCAGTAAGTGATGAGGGGCAGGCAAGTTTGCTAACGAGCCAGCTGATTGGTGTACTACTTAGAAGCACTTTTAAAGTTAGTTGTAGAGCTCTGATGTGATGGTTATTTTCTGCCAGCTAAAATGATCTTCTCACTGGTTTGGCTATGAGAGTGAACCAGCTGGGAGTTGTATCCTGCATGAGGAAGGGAGGGCTAGAAGGTGGAAGATGCGTTTGGTGTAAAGGGTCTGCAACTGTTCTGTTATCTTCAGCAACAGGAAGACTAATTCTTTATCAGACCTGCTCATCGCAAGTCCGTGGCAGACTCTGCCCTCCAAATGTCACCTCTCCTGCAACAACAGCATGTAGAGAGGAGAGCAAAAAGCATCTGGGGATCCTTCTACCCTTGAAGTATTAGAGGATTCTCTCCCATGTCAGCTGTGTGAGCTGTTCAAAAAGTACTGGATTTATTTCTCACTAAGCAAAAATAGAGTGGTCAGGCAACGAAACAGAGGACTGTGTCATGGCCATGCTCCCATTTCTGTGTTCGGTTCTTCTACTTTGGCTTTGTACTACTCTGTTAAGGAAATTCTCTTACTTTTATTGCAAGGAGCTTTTTTTAAAAAAATTATTTTAATTAAAAATGAAATAAAGTAGATAAAGCTAGTGTTTTCCCTGCCTGCTCAGCCACTCAAACCAGGGTTCATTCTCATTTGAGTGGCTGGTTGGAGGTTTCTGCTGTCCACAGTGCAAAATGAGTCTTTTCGTCTGCTCTTCCTGACGTTGTGTTTGCATGTGCTGCTAAACAAGTGAAACAGACTTCTTTGAAGTGCATAAAGCCATTTATTTCAAAGGGGCAGGATTGTGGCCTATTGGCATTGCACTTGGGTGGCATTTGTCTTGAAGTGCTGAGGTGTCTTTTGTGTGTTTTATAATTACATCATTAGCACCTTTAAAGCCTATTTCACTGTCTTCTAAATGTCCTGGGTAGAAGCTCCAAGATAGAGAGGTGTATCTGGGTAACCGGAAGAAAACCAGGTACAGTTCACAGGTGAAATTTCTCAAGCTATTAGTCCAGTGGCAGGTACAGCTGTCTGCCAGTTTGCTTCATGCACAAGCACCACGTGCTTTTCCTGCAGGCTATTCCTTATATATATATGCATAAGGGAACCTCCCTGAAAACAGTCACTTCCTTAACCTTCTGAAGGCCCTCTGAAGAGTCTGCTTTGATGCCTGAAAATCCCTGCCAGCTGGCAATGCCTGGCTGTTGCTGAGCAGAGTTCTGCTTCATGTGCAGAATGCTGCTTGCTTTTCCCCTTCCTCCTCCTCCCTACCCTGGAGTTCGTCTCCTCTACTTGCTGCATCTTGTTCTCATCTGTTTTGTGAGCACATTGGGGCAGGGACTGTCTGATTTATAGCATGTCTGTATGACCCCTAGCACAACAAGGTGAAAGCTATTAATTCAAATCACCTAACACTTAAAGCTTTGTAAGATCAATACAGCTGTGCTATTAATAAATAACACAGAAAGAATGAAGTATCTTCATAATGTACATCAGCTTGGAGTAGTAGACTGTTATAAAAACATAATAATTTCCTCAAAGCTGTTCCTTTAATCAGATCTGGGGTTTAGTTTTTAACACTTCTGCCATGCCTTTCAGATTAATTAGCAGGGTTTACTAAAAGGTCTGTACACTTAAACTTTTTTGAAAAATCATGCATAGATGATGGCTGAAGAAAAACAGCTGTAAATAAATGAAGTGTAGAGTTAATTGCTTATTAACAGTCTTATTCTGGTATGTAGAACATAAGGTTGCATCTGGCTGGCAATGTGATGTTCTTCCTTAGTGTGTATTAAAGTGAATCCTGCCTTAGCTGTGCCTGTGCCCTGTAAACACAATAGGAGATTTCTGTAATGCTGTCTTTTGGGACCATGTCTGGTCTCAGACTTCCTGTACACACATGTACAAGCATAAGAAAGCAGAGTAGCTGCACCCCGTGCTCAGTTCAGGACAGGACACAACAATATCTCTCTTGGGTTCTCTGTATACTGTGGCTAGAAATGCTACCACTGAGCTGGTGAAAATCTGAGCTTGTCTGTGAGGGTAGAAAACAGTATGTGTCACCAGAGGGATGTAGTGTGCAGGGTCTGAGCCCACACTGGAGGCCAGGAGCAGTTGGGGAAAAATATGTTGAGGTCTCTTCCTGGGAAAAGAAGAAACACTAATCTCTGGGCTGTCATGATTTTTCTGGTGTCTACTAGGCTTGGGATGTTTGCACAGTCACTTGACCACAAGAAGCAACAGCTATGAAAGGTGCTTGTCATTCATTTGGCCACTAAAAGTGTTATTAGAGCAGATCTATGCTTTGAGGCTACTTAACATATTGGCTAGTGCTTTGCAGCATGACACAAAATCATCTCAGGCTGCCTTTTGCACACTGCCAAAGGCTGTTGCGGTGTGACATTGTGTCAGTTACGTTAAACATGTATACTCTGAGACAAGATCACAAAATGACGCCCTCTGAGCAGTGTCAGGACAAGCTGGACAGATGTTTGGAAACATCAGTTTCTGTTCCTGCTCACCAGTGCCATTGCAAAGAGTTCCCATCTCAGTGGCTGGCAAGAATTTTCCAGGAAGTGATAGTGTATGCAATTATACAATTGCACTTGTATAAAGCCTAGTAAGTGCTAGTGAACTATAAGAAGCTTGCTAAAGCACTCTGAGGAGAAGGTGTTTGTCCTCTGCCTTGATTCCCTAGAGAAGCAGGTCTCATGAAGCTTAGTAACAAGTGTCTGAGTTTCTAAGCTCTGCCAGAGGCCCCACAGGAGTTTGATTTCTAGACCAATCCCTGCTCCCCTGCAATATGCTGGGCCCTGAAGGTGGGATCTGGGAAGCCAGTGGACCTTTGTGCACAGCTCTGACTTCTGCCAGGTGATTTTCATGTTGAAAGATCTCCTCTTATTCTATTTTACTCATGTAAATGACATTTTACAATGCACATGCATAGTTTGATGTTCCTACAAGTATGATCTGATTAACTGCCTCAGAGAAACTGGCTTGGACCCATCTTCCTGCTGTGACCTCATTCTTCTGAGACTTCCCAAACTTCTGGCACAGCCTTGACATCCAACCTGAGGAGTCAGAGGATGCTTTAGAATGTGAGAAAACAACTGCAGAACTCGCTTGCTCCCAACTTTATGCAGTCAGATTAAAAAAAAAATGCTGAGGGTGAAGGGAAAGTCCCTTTATGTCCTGATTTCAGAGATTATGGGAATGGTTTTGCTTGGGCTAACGCAGCTGTCAAGCATTTCCTCTGCCCTTCTACAGCATTTTTTTGCAACTGGAAATATTTTGGTAATCGATAATTGATTCTGAAGATGGAGAATAAGGAACAATTGACCTGTTAGAGATCATGGGGAGATTTATCCTCTGGATATTGCTGCTACCCTTCCATCGTGCAAGACAACTAACACAGCCCTTTGCACATGTGTTAAGCATCATATCTGCATGTTGTGTTGGATATGTTATCAGCTGCAACTGATGTTTGTGTATAGTTATGCATACCAGCTGCATATGTAATTCATCCTTAATAACATATTTATGATCCAAATTGGATTTTTCTGTCTTGCTTTCCAAGCTCTTTTTAAATTGCTCAAATGGCCGGGAACTCATTTCCACTAGATGACAACGTTTTGTTTTCCTGTGAGATGTTTGAGAAGGGAGTGGAGTGGCTTAGTGTTTACTGAAAGTGACTATTTGTTAAGAATTATTTTCTCAAAAAAAATTTTTTTTGGGGGGGGAAGTTTTCTTGAAGACTGGTTTGGGAAGAAAATACTCATAACAATCATTCTAGGAGATGATAATGCTATAATAAAACCTAAACTTTTCCTGTAGTTTAGGTGAAATCTATAGGATCTATAGGTGAAACCTTATCTGTTGACAGATAAGCTTTGATTTGTGATTTACTTTGTCAGTGCTTCAGGAGCACCTTTATAAATAATCACTCAATATATTAAGATCAGTGTAATGCAGATGAAGTTCTCTACACTCTTGACTATAACTTTTTGTGCGTTCTGAGTGCAACTGGCTTGTAAATGAAGTTGTTTAAAGGTGAGCACAGTTGTTATCCCAGCTAAAGAATATACATTTCATTACAGTGATGTGAAAATGAGCTGTGAGCAGACTTTCCTACAGAAGAAAAACACAATATACTTGTGACTGAATAACAGTTAATCTGTTAACAAAATTATTATTATTAGGGAAAATCACTCAGTAAAGGACCATTGTGTTTAATAACAGTCTTAACAGTGGAGCAAATAGATCATAGTTTGACTTCTGTTATCAATATGCTGCTGGCTGCATTCCTCTTTCTACTTTGTAGTAGTAATTTCTCCATATGGGCTAGAATATCATTCAGCAGATGTAACTGTTACTAGAGCACTTTGAGCTTAAACAGCTGTTTCCAAACTGCTCCTGTAGTATGGATTTTGCTGGGCATCTCCTGCAGCATTAGGGTATTTGGTGTTCAGCCTTTGGGTTTTATGATGAGTCTTTAAGTCAAAGCCTATTGATGGCTCCTTGTTGCTCATAGACTGTGAAACCCAGAAGTCTGGGGCAGGGGGCAGCTGCACCAGAAAATACTGGGCATGTGCAGATGTGAGCTACAAGTGCCACTGAAGCTTGCATGTATGTCCTGTGTCACAAGCACTGCTTTGAACAAAGATGTGAAAATTTAACTCTAGACTCTTCTCTTTGAATTTTATTTATTCTACAGATGCAAGAGAAAAGATCAGGCAGTGGATGGCCAACATATCAAAAACCTGCAGCTTTGGTCAGCATTTACCATTGCAAGTGGTATAAAATGATGTTCCTCAGGTCTAATAAATTCTTTCTCCTTCCTGGTCTCTCATATGTGTTAGAAGAACAAGCAAGAACATGGGAAGTATATGTCTGCTTTCTAGCTGTAGTCATACTACTATGAAACTAATGTTTTCTGATATTTGTTTTCTGATCTAGGTATGTAGAAAACAATTTGACTGAAATGAGATTACTAAAGATAAATTTTTTTTCAAAGGGACCTATGTATTTAAGAATCCTAGACTGAGATTATTAAAGACGTTAACTGTTATGCCAGTCAGTATTGCAAAGCCTAAGTGATTTAGGAACTTGTGTTTCATTATTCTAAATTGGTTTAGTCCTCAGAGGCTTTAGGCATATAACTCTTGTGGAAATCCACATTGGAATTTGACGTCAAAATCCTCTGGAAAACTTGGGCCTCAGACACTTATGTCCCATTGAAAGTCACTGTGACCTGTACTCTAAAGTGCCTACATTGTTTTTTAAAACATGGATTAAGACCTAGAATTATATAGAAGCGTATGAAGTTCTTACCCTAGGTTTTCATTTCATTCCCCTTTTTATTTGTTATCAGGCAAAACACTGGCCTTCTGATCTTTAATTTTCAGCTGTCATGAGTGGCAGCCCTCTCTTGAAAGCAAATTATTCCTCTGTTATGTGAGAAGTGAGTTTTATGGGTAACTGTCCAAGATGAGCAGGACTCCTGACTCTGCTCTGCCTTTCTTTTTCAAAAACCAAACTGTATTTCTCCAAACAAAATGATAACACTTGGGCTTCCAATTCTGCTTACCCCCTGGCCTGGGCTTTGCAGATGTAAGTACAGATTATGAATGCATGTGCACTGTCTGATATTTCTAGGAAGAATACTTTATAACTGAAATCTCTCTTCTCCTGGGGATGAAAGCAAAACAAATTTAAGGATTAAATCACACAGAGGTATAATCCCCAAGGGAAACTTACTTTAGTTATTATGATTATATTACGATGTACGCCTCAGTACAGCAGAAACTGTGTGAATACTATTTCAGTGGGGAATAATTTTTAGTCTTATAGCCTATAATACATTATAATGCATTTCTGGGAGCCTGATGAATAATAACTGCAATCCTCAGATTTCTTTGCTTTCTTCAGTTATTTTGGTCTTCCAAACCTTTTTCTTTAAAAGAGAAAGGAAACGAAAAAGACATTTGTAAATAAAAGCATGCAATAACTTACAGAAGCTTTAACCAAGCATTAATTGCACATTTCTCTGTATTCTTCATGGTGTGCAGAATGTTTATGCAGTTAATGAAAAAGTAAGAATACAAACCGTTTCAAAGCATCTAGTCCCACCTCTATACTGGTGATCGCTGAGAGACTGTAAAACATGACTGATTGAATCTGCTGGAGTTCTGTGCAGGTGTTGCAGAAGTCAACTGTGCAGGGTGCAAGACAGGGAAAATACAGACCTGCTGCACATAGTTGTCACACACTGTTTCTGAGCACCAGAAAAGAGCATATTTGGAGAAAATGATTGAAGGCAAAAAGTAATACAAAGTGATATAAAAAGATTACTGTGCATTTTACAGACAGGAAATTGCAAAATTTCCTTTTTGTAATATGTGTGGATTTCTAATCTGAACTGGAGATATGATCACAACGTAGCAAATGCTAAAAGTTAAAGGCGCAATACCTGGCAACCAAGGAGGTCGGTCCACTGCTTTTTGCCGATATGTTCCAAGGAACAGGTAGACAGCTCTGTGCTGACAGTCAGTGAACTACCCTAGAAAGCTACTATCTGGGTGAAGAGTAGTGTTTTCTATCTGCATAGCCTGATCCTTATCCTGCCCCACATAACCATCATATTTTACTGCTTATGTGTGTACCAGACAACACTGCTTATAGATGATTATCTAAAGTACAAACAAACAAAGCGACTTGACCAAGGTCACACAGAAGAGTCTGTTGGAGCAGGAGCTTGAGCACAGGCCTCCAAAGCCCTACACTGGTGTCCTTACTGTTAGATCATCCTTCCTGCAAAGACTGAAAATCCATAGTGGTTGCACTGGTGCACTGCATACCACTTCAGAAAAGCTGCCTCCAGAATACTTGCTTAGTGCAGAGCACTTCATTACCAGAAAGATATTGATTGAAATATTGGAGGGAGTTCAGAGAAGAGCAATGAAAATAATTAGGGAGTGGAGAGAGTGACTTGAGAGATTGATTTATGAGGGAAGATTAAGTGAGATAAATATGTATAGCTTGGCTCACCTGCAGCTGAGAATGGTGCATGATAAGTCTGCAAATATTTGAAGGGTGTAAACAATCAGGAGGAAGAATTACCAATACTGGTTTGGTCTTACTCATAATTTGGTGATCCCATGTGCTACTGCTGTGTGACGCTCTTTCATAGCACACCTGGGCCCCAGAGCCTGCTTCTGAAGGGAAACCTGGCAAAAGAGGAGCTTCTGTGGCAAATGACTTGCAGGACGAACAAGGGAGCTGTTGGATGCTGGGGCTGTCTGCAGGAAGGCAGCCTTGGAGTATCCCAGCACAGGCTGGCAGCCCCCGGCACTGCTGGCCCCACCACCCCTGCAGCGGAAACCACAGCCTCCTGGAAAGCAGGGCTCATAATGATGAATTCTCTTTGCCCAGGTAGCTTTAGTTGTTGGTGGTGACATTTGTTGGTGATGACATTGGGTGAGGCTGGTCCCATGCTTGTGGGAGGTCATTGCTTGTCCAAGGCAGTTGTCCAGGGAGTTGCTGTCACCTTCAGGCATGATAAAAAGGCAGAGAGGTTGAAGTTTAGGAAGCAATTAGAAAAGACTGACCGGCATCAGTGACACGAGGACAGCTGAAGACCATCCCATTGCTCTTTGGGGACTGCAGAGCACCCACTGCCCACGACGTCGAAGCCTGGGCAGGGGTGCATGTCCTAGGGGTGTGCCAAAGGGCCGCTGATCTTCCCCATGTCCACTGCACGGTCCTGATGAAAACAGCATGTTGGGCATGACACAGGACCAAGGCCACAGTCAACAGCAGTGCTTCCCCCAATGGGCTACTGGAGGACATACAGGAGGAGAAGAAGGTCCAAGGGTCAGAGCTACATGGCAACATGATGCAGCCCAAAACTAGAAGGTGATGCCTAGCGCGGGCAGAAAAAAACTCAGCTGTAGAAATTGCCAGGCCAAAGCAGCTGCCAGCGGCAAGGAGGTCCACATCCAGGGCCTGCCAGCACAGGTGAAGGGCAGCTCTGTGCTTTGTTTAAGAGAAGGAACTGACATTTGAAGTTGAAAATGCTGTAGGGTGCCTGAGGGTGCTGAGTACAGTGGTGCCTCTGCCTGCACCGTGGGCTACCCTCAGCGCCACAGGGAGAAGTGTGCCACTGGTTAAAATCTGGAGAAAGTTAGTGGCCAATGATCACGCTTCTGTAGGGCCTTTAATTGTCCTTAAAATACTGAGACCTAAAATTCAATAGGACAGTTTAAAAAAGAAGTTCAAGAAAACTGCTGCTCTTTGTTCAGGCTTGCATCTCAAATTGCTGTTATCAGCTCTGCCGTGGCCTCTGCAGTCCCAGAGTGAGTGACCCAGAGCTCCCTGGAACTCTTTCACGAGTGCCTCAGCGTTGCCCRAGTGCTTTCGGAGAGTCGTTTTGGTTTTTGAGTTTTACATTTGAGTGGTGGGTTTTTTTTGCCTTTTTCCTAGCATTGCGTATATGTACTAAAGCCTTGCTAAACCAAGAAYGACCTCCTTTCATATGCTGAATTTCTGATGTGATGTCATTCTTCTAGGTGCAGGTTTTGGACTCATGTCATGGGCCTAGCTATTCAGCATGTCTAGGAAACCAAAGAGATTTGAAGTTGTTAGGTCAAATTATCTGTGAATGTATTAAAAAGTCACTGAAATCTGTGGAAATTCGTTACTGCATGTTTCAACAGGAGTTTTGGCACTGTGAGATGGAGGAGGACACAATGTACTTCATACTAGTATTTTATGCAGAGGAAAATTTTTTACTTATGTAACCCTTTTTTCTTGATGCTTTTAAGTTGCATGCGTTAATGCAAAGGGAGCATGGGCGTGAATTGCGTAATAGCATTCAGATGAAGTCAACATGCATTGTTTTGTGTTGGTGCAAAAAAACCCTTGTTTTAATGCAGTAAGTCATGTTACAAAGCGCARCTGTGCTGATATGTGCACAGGAATTAAGCACAGCGGAGCTGCACTGATGTGCAGCTTTGAAAAAGAAAGTATGGCTTATGTATGGAAATACAWGGCTGCACGTGCAGAATGTCCTGGGTGAGCTTCTCTGACACTTGCCTCCTCTCCCCCCTCAGTGTCTGTGAAAGAAAAGCCCACAGCTTTACTCCCATTTCAACTACTGACTTGTGCATTCCCATTTTCTTTTCTTTTCATTACTAGTTCTGTTTGTAGTTATACAGTCAGGTCTCTACAGAGTAATTTACTGGCAGAATCTCTCCCAGAATCCAGCTTGAAACCAAGCTGTAAAAACAGCTGAGAGTGTAAATAATTCATGCAGACAATATGACTTTTTTATGTAAATTCGGTGCATTAACCCTCTATTATAATGATGGACGACAGATATGGGCGACGTTGCCTTGGTAAGAGCTAATGGATGGCCGCCATAAATTCACTGCACATTTTATTGTGTTGCTGGAAATTGTGCCTTCAGGCAATGCTGTTTACTTTTATGTAAAACTCAGGGTTCCCTAAATATTACAAATATTTTACATCCAACTCCTCAGCATTTGGACACAGCGCACAAATCAAGCGTTCTTCATCTCAGTTGTAATTAAAGGTTTGTTATTTTTTTCAGGGACAATTATCTAAAACTATAAAGAGAAATATTTTTTCCATTTAGATGTTCAGTCATTGACTTATTAGCAAAACCTTTGAAGAGAAGCAATATTAAGTAACTGCAACGTATTACTTTGCAGTAGGCTGTATGCCATAAGCATGGCAAATTTGGAAATGGCTTCTTATTACATTTTTTTTTTTTACAATTTTTTGTGCTTATTTACACATACAATATTTTTTTCCCCTCACATACGCTTCTCTCTATAATTCATATCTCCTTTATCAGGGTAATTCACTGAACCATATCCTTGAGGAATTCAGTCTCTCAGTAAACACAAACTTCAGTTCATTTCAGGGAATTTTAAATAAAGATTTTGTTGTTAGTTTTTGGGTTCATTATTTACTATTTTCCTTAGATAGGTAAATTGGAATGATACAGGTGATTTTCTCAGCCAAACTGCTTTCAGCAGAACAGATATGCTTAAATATAATTTTCTCTATTGTGTTTTTTCAAAATACATAATTATTATTGCAACTATATAATGAATTCACCTTACTCAAATCTGAAATTTAACCTTATAGTACACTGCAGCTTTGGGAAAAGAAAACAAAAAGTAGTCATATGTAAAAATGGATACCACTGCTTCCAGCGGCATGAAGTGAAGTCAGTTTGCAACAAAGGTCATTAACATCTATGACAGCAGCATCTTCGTCCTGGTGCCTGTTTGCTGAAGACTAATTGACCAGAGGGTCCTAATGACCAGAATAGTCTCTCGTGAAGTACCTGTGTGGGAGTTTATTAAATGCTTTTTTGGAATTTGTGAGGAAAAGCTGTAGGTTAATTATGATAAAGGCATATTCTCTTTTTTCATGTTTCAGTGAAATGTGCCTTTTCTTGGTAGATTTTGATATCTGTATGGAAAAAATGCTGTAGAAAGTTAAATATGAGTGTTTCCAACTGAGCTTGTTCAAGTAGAAACATACTATACTTTTCAAGAGCCCCTAATTTCCTGAGGACTAAATAGAAGGCACACTGTAATAGAGGTAAAAACACTGGGAAAAAAGGAATGCAAAAAAGTGGCTAATGAAACTATTCTTGTGAATGACAGGTAATATTAAACAAAGGCTAACAGTTTAATTGCACATAAACCTATTTAATAATTGGATTTATCTTGTTTCCTGGCTATGCATGCTGCTTTCAACTGTATTAGGAATGTCACAAGATAAAAGTGCATGAGCTATAACCAGGGGCATTGACTTATTTTTTCAGTCTTTAGTATCGACTGAGATTCCTAAATTTGGACTTTCAGATTTTGCACATTATTCTTCTGACATGCTTTACTGCCCTGAAGCCACTTTGCAAAATTCATAGCAGCTTTCACATGCTCTGATGCTTCTTGGGACCAATTCAATCTTGAACAATGGATGTGTGTGCAGTAGAGCCAGGAAATGTTACGCTGGAGATCATGGGCTTATTCCCCAATAACATTTTGATTTGTAAAGTATTCCACTACACAAAACACACACAGGAGACATCATCAAAAAACATTTGAGCCTCATAGCCAGACAGACAGAAAGGGAAGTTAAAATGCAGATTGACAGTATGTCCTGGGACATAGGCAGGACATGCTAAATAATCAGTGGAAAAGTTTTGAAAAAGGTTTTTGATGTTTTACATTCTTCAATCATTTAACAAATCTTTCCTGGGACAGTATTTTGCCTTTAAAAAATATTTACCTTGTATCCAGACAAATCTTTCTTTTGTATTATTTAAGATAAATGTGTTTTTTTCTATTTCCCACATTCATAGAAGGCCTGTTTTCCAGCCTTGCTCCCACTCAGTGTTTCAGTGAGGATCAGCCCAGAGGTGGAGCACTGCGAGGACATATGGATCATGTTTACTTTCCCCTCACCTTGCCAGTGTATTCTGTTTGAAGGGAGGTCTCCTTATAACCTGTGATTTATGCATATTCAACAGGGTCTTGTTTCTCTATACTTGTTGTGGAGCAGACAGATTTTCCTGGGTTCATGTGGTCAGTACCATGCTCTGGCTGATGATATGCAGAGCAGAAGGCATCATTCAGACCAGGCACTCTATTTAAAGGTCAAATGTTTAGAACTCTTGAACATTAACAAATGACTGTCACCCTCTCCTGCACAACTGACTTTCATGTAATTTATTGCAAGCACTAGGAGACTTTGGCCACACTGGTGAAAACAGCTCTTTCCTCCCAGTGCCACCGTACCAGCTGTGAGAGAATGTGCATCTCAGCTGGTAAAATGGCTATGTATTTTGAGATGGAAAGAAGGCTCAAAAGCAGACAGGGTGCCTTGTAGGACTGTGAAGGGAACACTTCCAGTCTTAGTGATGAACACATCCCTGGGTCTGTCCAAATACAATTCACAATTGCAGATTACTACAGGTTAGAGAAGTCCAGATGGGACTCATCTATGGAAATTAAAGAGACTTTCTTATTAATTTGCTCCAATATCATGATCTTTGTGTGTTCTTCAGCAGACTGAGTTCTGGATAGTCTCAGATGAGAGAGAATATTTAACCCTGCAAAGAAGGAGCAGAGTTTTAGCACTGCAACTGCACTAACAGCAGCAGTTGGTAGAAACATAAATGCCTGTAGTTGGAAGGTGAGGCAGTAAGGAAGGCTGCAGCAGTGCACCTGAGAGAGCTGCCAACAGGACTGATGTTTTCTGAGCTGCACCAAGAGTGAAGCAGGAGACAGGTTGCYAAGTGGTGCTTTTGTAGCATTGGTATACCCACCTTGTGAAAACGGCAGACAACTGAGAAACTGGAGGAGGGTGGCCCCAGGCCTCTACCTTTGCCGTGGAATCAAAGAAACTGCTTGTGCAGGCTCACAAATCAGAGCACTGTCTTGCTGCGGTTCAGAGCTTGGGGGCCTGGGAGGGATGTGTGTGTTATTCCTCTGTTCAGGGTTCTGTCAAACCTACAGAGTCTGTCCAGCTGCAAGCTCTCCCTAAGCTCTGTCTCCGCTGCCTTTCCAGGAATATTGCAGATAGAAGAAGTGTGGACCTCTTGGAAAGCCCCATGGCACTTGGAGAAGGGGTGCTTCTACTTAAACTCCAGGTGAGGTTTAGCTTTGGTTAATTTAGGGGGCACAAGAAGAGTGGTGCCCAGGAGTGCACACCCACTTCTAATTTCTAAATGCAGCAGCATCAATAAAGAGTAAAGGTTTTACTAGACCTCTTCTTCTCAATTTAATACATTTAAGTACTGCACTCTGTGTATGAAGAACAGTGATGTTATCAGAAAGCATACAAAAACATATGTTTTAATGAAATGTGTTGACAACTGCTGAAGTAAAGTTTTTGTTAAGTCTGAAGAGTTTAGCCATGACAAGCAGTATTAATGAATGGAATTAATTAAAAAGCATTTCAAGATGAAACAGGGTCTGTTCTATGTAAAATGCTCTATACATTAGACAAGCATTATGGAAATCACTGCTTTGTACTACACTGTAATGCAACCATTTATAAAAGCTTCTCAAGATCCATGGATAGCAGTAATTTGGGTTTAGCATGTCTTTGAAATTCATTGAATACAGTATATGCTGTTTAAAAGCATGAAATCTGGATAGTTCCACTGCCATCAAAGCTCCTATGGCTTGGAGAGGGAAATGGGGAGTTCAACATTACTGGAATTAGCAACAATGTATATGAAAGTAGTGAGCCTAAAGAATACCTGGCAAGCACCAGCAGAAGCTAGCACAGATGTAAATAACGACTGGTTTTCAGGGGCAGGATTTTCTGACTGGGAATATCTTAAGGTTCCAAACTAATCATCTGCTGTTCTTCTGCTTGTCTGCCGTGAAATCCACTCCTTTATGGAGAAGACTTGTTTTTCAGCACTTCTTCTGTGTTTTAGATTGTTTTAGCACCCTCTCTAAAAATAATTCTAAGCAACTGTGTGACCAGCAGCATTACAAAAAACATGTATTCTGCCAAATCAGATGTCCATACAATGTGCAGCATACTCATATGAGTGTGTGCCTACATGGGACTTTTCTTTTACTGCATAAAACTCAACCTGCGCATCTGGCCACAGGCCTGAGGAACTAAGCCGCAAGGAAGGATACTGCAGTCCTGTAACTTGCCCAGAGAGACAAGAGCATTCCACTGGCAGCCTGGAAGGAAGGGCAGCTCTGCATCAAACCTAGTCAAAATCAATCAGAAAATGAGTCTTTCACCAGCAGTGTTTATAAATGTGAAATGTCCATCCATTTGGACATAAAGAGAAAATGTATTTCAGTTGATTTTAGGATTCCCCCTGCAGGAAGCATAGATTTGGAAAAGTGGAAAAGTAGGGTAACAACATCAACTCATTATACGTTAAAAGAAAGTATCTCTAAAACATTATTATATGATATTCAGCATCTTCATTATAGAAATACATCCTGGGAGAAAGTTGAGAGGAATAGTGAAAAAAAATATGATTTCATATCTGTATGCTGAGGATTGTCTTGTTTTCTGTTTTAGGGTTGACTTGGAGCAGGTTATTTCAAATAGATGCACATTTATCTAGCTGTTTCGTACTTCATTTGGGTCTTAATAAAGGAAATTACATTCTGCAAAAAGAAATAGCCACAAAACTGCTGGTAGCTTTCAAATGTTACACTGTCTTAACAACTAACTATTCAACCAGGAATGTGATCACTCAGCAGAAAAGGGGAAAAAAAATCCTAAATACAATGATACAGTCTGTTTCCTAAGACAATGTAGATTAATACCTAAGGGCTGGTAACTTTGTTGAATATTAAGATCATGCACACTCCCCTAAAAATTCATTTGACAGATTTTTTTTGGAATATCAGTAGATCACCAGGCAGTGTAGTTTGTTAGCACAAGGGATAATTCACTTGAACTGTAATATATTAGCAAAAGAATTAGCAAAATTTACAACCCAAAATACTTAGAGTTTTATCCCATAAGCAGATAGGTCTTTGCTCTCTAGAAAAACAAGTGAACTCTTCCTGCTACTTCACTAAAACAAAAAAATGTTTGCACTTGTCACAGTTAACATTTGCATTTAGTATCTGCATGGTGAGAACTTCTAAGATTGCTTCTACCTGCTAAACAGGCAAAGGTGGTGTTTGTGTCTGACCAAAAGAAGTCTCTCCCCCAGCTAGATACTGTACCATGTACAGAGCAGCATCTGCTGAAATAAGGTCTAGCATTTCTGTTCCCTTTAAACTCTGCTTGCAACTAGGCTCTAGAAAAACCTTTTTCTGTAGAATCATACTATTTTTAAGGACTGAAACAGCCTGGGCTTAATTATCTGGTGAAGTCATGTTGGCAGGAAGTCCCCATGAGAGGCAAACAGCATATAAAGGTACCTGTCTCCTAGTGTGTAAGGATTATTGGGGCTGGGGGTAGTGGCGGTGGTGTTGGCAGCAGGTTGTGTGAACTGGCTAATGGTGACAACACTAGGGTTAGGGTGACTTTGAGACTCTAGCCTGGAGTCTCTAAGTTTTTTATTTGCTTGTTTTTTGTGGGTTATTTAATAGCAAAAGTAGTTTTTATGTAATGTAAGGATTTAAGGCAGATCTGTATGCCAGTTTGGTCTGGGTTTGAATTTTGGTAAGCGAAGCAAGAAATATAGGTAGGAGAAGCTGCCATGGTGGAACGAGTAAGGCAACCTTTAGGAACAGACGCTAAGCATCAAAAGTGTTTGACTTGTTGGGTCTCTTATTACTGTCTTGTGTGCCTAAGAGAGTCACTGCTCAGTAGAGCTTTGGAAGACTTCTCAGAGACAGACTATGTTATTGCAGAGTAGTTACCAAAATAAAATCTCGTGTATCGCTCCATAGTCCGATTGTCTGAGGAACTGGTAAAATATATGCTCATAGTGTTATGGGTTGGCACTCCAACTGTGTGTGAAGGAAGGGAACAAGTCTGTGAAATAACACAGCTAACTGCCCCTGTTCTTGAGTTGTAAGTATTTCTGGATGCAAAGCATGTCAAAGACCAGTGTTTTCAGACATCACACCATCCACCAGGCAGGGTAACCAGAGGGAAAGAGCAGCCATGCAGCACAGCCAGGGTCATCAAAGTAAATGTCTGGGATGCTGGGCAAACTTTTGTTGCGGTTGACTGGTATTTAACATTGATATGGATTGAGGTGGTGCTGTTCTTGAAGGTCTGTATTTGGAGGAGCTGTATGTTGTAAACCCTGTTGCTGGTGGACCTAAGGCTTAACTGAATCTGGGCTCCCAGGAGATGGAGCTGTCGTAACCAGTTACTTATATAGTCATTTCCAGTCTTGATTAACCAAATAATCCTAGAAATAATGTGAAGACATAAAGTTCAAGACAAATATTGACTTATTTTTTATTGCTAATWTTTGCTAGTTTTTAAATGATCAGTCTACCTGCATACAAGTGTGTATTTCTTCTTTGTCATTATGCTGTTCCATTTAGCAAACAAAATTTATTCTGTTTGTGATTTTGCTGACTTCTGTGCTGTTGGACCAGCATATTTAGGTTAAAATATCCTATTGTTTCCTGATCAAACTGACACAGTATTTTAAAATCCAAATTATAACTTCTTCAGTGCACAAGTTGGAAAGTAAAGAGGGGAGACAGAGACCTGTGGAAGAAATGGAAGTAGGAAGGGCAGAAAGACATGGTGACAATGGAATAAGAAATATCATTTGTGTCCTTTCATTACTGAGACTAAATATCTTAAACCTAGCCCAGATCAGCT
The DNA here is from genome assembly GCF_003343005.1 of Rhea americana. Classification (NCBI taxonomy): domain Eukaryota; kingdom Metazoa; phylum Chordata; class Aves; order Rheiformes; family Rheidae; genus Rhea; species Rhea americana. Next base: position 420,653 of record NW_028186459.1, on the reverse strand, counting down.
GTAACGAGAAAGATGGAGAGAAAATTAGACTTAGTCTCTATTCTTACAACCAGAACCTCCAGATGGAATTGCAGCAGCCCTGAGGCAGCTGGTCAGACACAATTCTCTGTATTATCATTTTTATTTTTAAGAATAGCAGAAGTAGTCTTTTTGATGGAGGATTATTTTCTATGACTCTTGGGAAGGATAGATAGTTTTGAAACAGTTTTTAAAGCACAAATTGGGGAATAGCTTTGTAATACACTTGTTCTCAGTCACAGCTGAGAATAGCATCTGTAGTAGTTAAATGAACATAAGCATTAATCACTTCAAATGATGTAACATAACCTATGTAACAGCTACTATTTGGATTATATTTTACAAGAGTGATAGTCACAGAGGATTAATAGTTACAATTCATTCTAAAATCCTGACTGAAATCTGTGTCTAATCCCAACTGAAGTAATTTTGCATTCTCAGTTCACAATACAGCAGAACAGTAATCAGAATTATGATAACATCATTGAACTGCTTACAAGACACTGGAATTTAATGAGCATTTCAAAACCTGTAGTCATCTTCAAGGAAAAAAATGCTGTATGGGGTAAGGCAGAAGGTGAAACTTCAAAACCGAGRGCATTAGCCAGTCTTGAATGCTTGACAGAGGGCAGGCAGGCTCTCCAGACGGACCCAGTCTCTCTGACACACACAACATACTACCATGTGAGGGGAAGGAGATCTGAGCCCTTGCTGAAGCAGTGGCATGGGGTCTTCCACATCGCTTTCCTGACCCTTAGCCCTATGATGCTACTATGTGTTTCTTCAAAAGAGCAATAAGCTGTCTTGCCTCACTGAGATTTTGTAATAGAATCACCAATTCTGAGTATTTCTCAACTTCACAGTAATACAACAAAATTCTGGTCAACAGTCCCCGAAAGAGGTATGAAGGTGTTCATCGGGTCTAAGGAGGTTCCTGTTAACTAGGGTGGTTAAATGCTAGTTGCACTTTTGTTAATGTTACCATTTGCAGGTTTAACTTACAACCCTAGGGGGGCTACTTCTGCAAGACGTTGATTAGATATGGCAATTCCACTTACCAATGCAGCCTCGGAACACAACCATCACACATCAATATTTAATTTAATTACTGATGTTGTGGTGCAAGTCACATCTGATTTAAGAAATAAATACACTTATTTATTAATGAGCTAAAACACATACAGTATGTCACTTTTTGTCAGTTGAGCTTTATTAGGTATATTCAGAAAAGGTGAATATGAACATCAGCAAGGCCGTGACACGGCGCTCTGTGTTCTATGGAAGATCCATGTCCTCCTTCAGTTACAGGAGCTCACGCTGGTGTACAAATAAGACAGAGATGCAAGCATGCAGGCCACCATTCTACATAAAAATGCACTTGTGTTTCGAATAATTTATCATTTACATTATTTTGCACAGAAAAAAATGGACATTCGTCTTGTATTCTATGTACAGTATAGTTTATCTATAAATATTTTCTTTAAAGAAAAAAGATAAGGTTCATATTTTCCTAGGTTTAGGATTATATGTAGTATCTATAGAGATTTGTTTTATTGGGATTCTTATCCTGTTCATGATGTGGCATGGTACAGAGGCAAAAAATTGTTTTGCGGCAGCATCCTCTGGAAATTGGCCTTCTTTCCATCTGCATTGTCCATTCTATATTCAAAACTTCCCACAAGAAGATGATGGAAACTATGTATATGATTGTCATGCCAATGCTAAACACCAAGGTAGAGTTCTGGAAGGATGCAAGCAAAAAGATTGCTTACAACTCTGTAAAGTACTGGGGGGCAGACAGCAGGGACATGGGACCAAACAAGGACGGCAACTAGGCCTTGAAGCTAGTTATGATGATTAAAGTACTGCATTAAAGTAGCTTCCAGTCAGGCCTGAATTCCTATTTCATAAGTGCTTTATAACCTCAGCTGCCAGTCTTAGCCTCAAAGACCTATGATTAAGTAGAAAATGAAGGAAGAAACAGATACCATCCAACCAATGCATTAGMTTTGGTGAAATTAGTGTAACTACTCTCACTGATTTTTGGATGCAGGATTAAAGCCTTAGAAGGTCTCACTTAAACACAGTGTCCTTTATATGCATGTGTTTCCAGGGGTTCACAAGCTGGTGCTAGAAGTTTGTGTGGGTTAAAACTTGCTATGCAAGATCTTTGCTGGAGGGGTGGGGATTTGGTTTGATGTGCTTGATAAAATTTTGAGAGCTGCTAATTTAACTATGTGCCAAACAGTTTTCCAAAGGCTGAGAAGGTTTTTGGAACTTCCTTTAGGGAAAATTACCAGTTTGCAGAAAATCTATGAAAACAAAAGCAATTCAGAAGGACACAACGCTGTACACCTACTGAAATATATATTAGACTTTCAGATCTGTCAGTAATAGTTTTTCTAGATATACAACAATTTATTAATTTTGAGATTAACTATTTTAATGGGAACCTGTTGAGCCATCAAGAATGGTGAGTGAAGGAGACTGTTTCAGCATGGTCTGGGAGCTTTCAAAAATAAAAGGAATCAGTCAACAAACTAAGACTGGGAAAGTCTCCAGCTGACCAAGCCTGTATTCATACCTACTCCTCCAAAAGAAAACACATAGGAGGAAGGAAGGTAGGAGGAAAGTACTAATGCACAAAGCATAGGTGGAGCAATAGGCATGGAACAACGAAAGTGCTATGCTCAGGGTGAAGCAGACTCATCTTTAAGGACAGTAAAGTTGAACTGTTTCTTCAGCTCCATGACCCAGTATTGTAGGTGGTCACCACACTTGGTATTTGTATCTATTGGTATGATTGATGTATTGCAGTGTTTCCAAAGGGTGTGCTGAGGTGTGGAATTCAGCAACACTGAGCTCACTCCTTCTGTCAGCAGCCAAAAGTGGGAGAGGCATCCTGGGACCTGTTCCCTCTAATTACATTCCCTGGTCTTGACAAGTACATGCATCCAGAATTGGAGAATGGGGGATGGAGGAATCTGTGGAACCTGTAGCTCCACCAGCCAAGCCTGATGCTGAGGGGTGGTGCATTAGGAACACATTCCCCAGAAGACCAACAGCCTGGATGACAAGCCAAGATACGTATGGGAAACAAGAACTAATCCTCTTTGAGAAGAACCTATAATTTTTCCCCATGAAAGAAGTAGTGCTACAGCTGGAAGGACAGGGTAAAAGCAATCCTGCCTCCAGCTCTGTCTGAACATACTGCAAATCTACAATTTGCATAGAAACACTGGGACCAAGCCATCACAATGTAAATGACAGCCATGTGCTCATCTGAAGAGTGAGTGGAGGGGGTGACAACCAGTATAACTTGCAGTGATTTGGCTTTTAGTTAATATGCAATACTGGTTACACCAACCCCATGAGGATGTCCTAGGGAGAGACAGACTCTACTGGTTTTATCAGGATTGGCTGCAAAAATGAAGGTGCAGCATAAATTGAGCTCTTGTAATGAAGTTTCACAGGTTAATGAAAAGTGGGAGCTTTATCCTACTGTGTAGTTAGCAGTTGTACTAATATGTGAGCCACAACAGAGTCCACTTCTATCTTGCTTACAGTGCTGCTTTGGTAAACATTTGTTTTTTTCCCTTCTATTTCTGGGAACTGTGCAATGTTTGCAGTCTTATCCTGGAAAAGTCCTGAATGCTCCAGTTTTATATTGCCATAGGGAGATTTTGGAAGTTCACCTGTGGCAGAATAAGAGCTGTGTACCACAAAGAAAAGCCGTGATCCAATGTAGTGTATTTGCAAACTGGCTGACCCTTCATGGAGCCAGAGGCATGCAAGGAAAAGTGTTAATATTCTTTGTCCATCTTTCCTCTTTTTCTCTTCCCAGTTTCCACCTGACCTCACTAGGGAAAGGTGCACACAATCTGGCACAGACTGATGAATCCAGCAAGTGCATGTAATGCCACTGGCACCTACATGTGTGAAATTTCTCTCTCATTCTTTCTGCAAAATGCTCTCTTCTAGAGCAGGGCCTGGGGCTGTCCCTTATGGCTCTTGCAGCAAGCAGCCACTTAGCAGAGGCAGGTGCAGTACTTCTCACCTGCTCAGCCTGCCTGACTTTTCCAGGCTTGCTAGTGCCTGTGGGAGATGAATTTGATCCTCCTGCTCTCCCCTCCTTGCCATTTTCAGGCTTGCTAAAGACTTGCTTTTGTGTTAAAGTGGCTGAACCTTGTCTCAGGATTCAATAACCCAGCATGCCACCAATTATTAGTATTGATAACAATTACTGTAATATAAGACATATATCTGATGAAATCCAGCAGTATAGGCAGAAACAAATTAAAGATTAAACCAGTCATTAGACAAAGGAGTAATATTGACCCTACATTTCAGTAAAGGGAACCGTTTCTGGCCTCAGCAGCATAGAGTACCAGCCAGATATTCTCACTGCTCTGTTCAGTTATACTTGGAGCCCTTTCTGAGAAGCTGCAACATACATAGAGCCTCTTTCAYGTGAATTCTTCCAGTGTGCATTGTTTTACACTTGCCTACACTAGTATCTAATAGAGTTGTGCTGCAGAAGACTCACAGGTGTATATGACAGTCAACCAGATGTTCACACCGTAGGCCAGACACAGCTGCTTCTCTGTAGCTGGCAAGAGATGTACAACAAGTAAATGCAGAGATAGCGTGCCTGAAAAAATCTAAGGTAATCAGGCTGAATATGCCTGGAGATTTAGGCCATCTGGAAGATTGCCAGAGGGCTCTTTATTTTGATGTCTACACCTGCTGAATTGGTATGCTTTTGTGAACTCAAAGCCTTAAGTGATACTGTATTTCTGCCTTCTTCACTCCCTCTGGGCAGTGTTGCTTGCTTGATAAATTATGCTATACAACTTTGTTTAAAAAGAGAGAGAGAGAGAGAGAGAGAAAGAGCCCTAAAACCTGTCTTGTTTCCTGGCTTTTGGTGAAGGTAGAATGAAAGTACTGCAGCACTGGGGAATAGAAGGGAAGCAGTGTATCGTAGACTGCTCTTCAAAGGGTTAAACTCTCTAGGACAAGTCAGCTGCTAGATGTGAGCTGCTGGAACAGTATTTTTTGTTTGTTTGGTTGGTTTTTTTTTCCCCCCTATCTATAGTGAATTGGGATAGAGAAATTCCCACAAGCTTTCTGCCTGATGCTGCGGGTGTTCGCACTACTCCTTCATGTGCTTAGTGTAACAGATTTATCCCAGAGTGCCCCATTTGGCTCAGTCCTGCTGGCATGCTATCACCTCTTTACAGATATAGAGAGTGCCCATCTTCCTGTCCTCTTGAAAGCTCTTGGGAATATCTTTTTACAAAAGTTCTGTTGTTGATAGTGGTGATGGGTGTCTTTCTGCAATGATGAACATTTGGTTAGGATGATATCTCAGGGCCAAGGCAGAATTTTTGGAGAAAACAAGACCAAGAGGATCAGAGATAGATGGAACACTATCTTAAAATTGGAGATGTGAGAAACCAGTTCTTGATTCTCCAGTCTCTATGCTTCTGTAAGGAAAGGAGAGCATCTCACAGGTAAGAGTGTTACCTATAAGGTGTAATGTCCACTGCTGCAATAGTAATACCTGCCAAGCATAAAAAAATCTGAAGTGTCTTTTCTTGCATTTGATTTTTATAGATATTTTCCTGATCATTGCTCTGATGCATTCAGCATTGTTCTTTGAGTAGTCTTCTGCTTGTATGCTCTTTGCAGCTGCTAGCAACACAGTTTTTTGCCATCTCCCAGGTCTGTGCTGAGTGGCAACCCTGTTCAAGCTGACACACAGCATATGCAGCTGCACTGATGATAACTGTGCCCACTACCGTCAGTGCCATTCCTGGTTCTCAGATTTGCAGCAAACAAACATTTTATTCCTTGTTCATGCAAGTGACAGTTTCTTCAAATGCTATTATTGCCCCAAAGGCAATAGGAAATTCAGCAGATTATCTGAAAATGTGCCATAGTTCCCCCTCAATTTCCCCACATTCACTTAAGGACACAGGGGACTTCCTAAGCTCAGGCCTAGGGAATATTTGTTTTTTAACCCGACCAAGATATTGGAAAAAATGATGTGTTATTCCGTGATGCTTTGAAAGAGGAAGAAGAAACTGTTTTTCTTTAATTATTTGTTTGGTTTCCATTAGCAGATTGGTGAACTACAGAGAGTACTTGGGCTGACACCTTTGAAGGACACTAGACTTTAAAACAAATAAAAGAAGATATGCTGTGTGTTATAAGCAATAATCAATAATTAAAAGCCTTGTTAAAGTATTTCTGAAGAGCACTTCAGAAGAAAAGTAGTTATACTGCATTTCATGGTTAATTCAATGTCAATTAGCTGATTGTTAACTTCCCTCCAGCTAAATCTTGTTTGGTGCAGAGAAGAGAAATCAAAAGCATTCTAGCTTTAACAAGCCTAGTGTTTCAATCATTCATCTCTGGCCGCAGGCTCAAAATCAATGTCAACAGACATTTCATTGCAATTTTATCAGCCATTTCTGGTGTCACTATTTTCTTGGCTGCCCCGATTGTCCCTGAAAACTGTCTGTAGGAATCGAAATTCATTTCAAGCAGAAAGCCTATCTAACGCACGGCTGGGTAACAGCTAGTGCTGGTGGGAAACTGAGCATCCCAAGCTAGTTAGCTGCCTTCGCCCCCAGGAAGCCCCGAGGTCCAGTCCGTGCCGCGGCCGCGGTTCAGCACCACGGGCAGCGCCCGCCGCAGCCGGCGGCGGCGGCGCCCGGGGCCCCGCGGCGGCGCCCGGCCGRGTTTCCTCCGCGTGCCGTGCGGGCCGCCTCCAGCCTTCCTCGTCCTCGGTTGCCAGACAAGCCGCTAACTTTAGCACAGGCAGAAATGCGCTTTCAGGGCATGGAAGTCTTTTAAAGCACAAAGGAATTGATGGGCTCTCAGAAAAAGCGATTTTCTACCTGCCTGCTAACATATGCTTGTAAAAATCTGCGTTACAGGGTGAGGTAGATTTAATTGGGAAATGAAAAGTATTGGCCCAGTAGAGTGCAACATCCATACTCTCAGAGTCTCTTTATGTATGCCACATATGCTTTTGAAATGACTGATTTACCTTTAGGATCTGTGTTTTTCTACCTGCATGCTTCAGAAACAGGGTGTACCAGCCCAGTTTCTTGGGGGAACATTATGATTTAGAGTGCACAAGCTGCTCTACTGTGTGAGAAGAGAATAGAGGTGTCACTGTAATTACCTGTAACACATGAATTGGCTCTTCAGCTGCTATCATCCTTCACTTTGAACAAAATGGTTTAGTGAAGCCCTGTGACCTAATCTGCTCACCAAGGTTAAGAAAAACTGGCATCAGTCCAGGTCACTGTTGCTACCAAAGTAAATTGAAGCCAAACCAGACAGATTGTGGTTATTTCCTAGCCTCAGAGGTGCCTGCTAACACCTGATGAGTTGCCTGTGAATCAGATGTTTTAGAAGTTCATTTATTTTGATAACAGGCAAGAAGTCCACTCAGTTGCTCCAGTTAGTGTCGGGTTGTTGGGGAGACAATGTCTAGCATCTGTGGAAAGGCAAAATAATGTACAGATCAAAAGAAGCCCATGCTGTTACACCACTTGTGTCTGAAGTGTTGTATTCTACAGCTGAGCTTCTAACTGTTTCAACTATATTTGCCTTAATAGATACCAGTGAATCCCTGATTTGGTTTTTCCACTTTTGTTGCAGGTTTTGTGATTTGTTATGTGGCTCTTCTATTTCCATGTGACTTGTAAACAAAGGTGCTTGATAACAACGTGATGCTGAGGGAAAGTCCAGTGTGGGTACCTGCTATTCAGCAGGTCCTTTGTCATTAAGTTAGTTTTCTTCCTTCCCCTTCTTCTAAGAGAACAGATGCTTTCATTCTTGTCACTGTAACATAGGCTATTGTGACCATCACAAAGCTTTGCTTCTGTGCTCCCATTCCGTATCTCTTTTGTTTTACTTTTGGAAAGTTTTTGTCTGATTGCCTTACTACTTTGCTAAACCCTCTCTTTGATGCCCTTGTTCTTTCTTCCCATACTAGAATTGAAGCTAAGCATGCATCATGAGAATTCCAGAGCAAGGATACTTTATGGCTTCATAATTCATAATATGTAAATTCACATACCACTGTCTGACCCTAGAGTCAACCAGGAGTACAGAATGGGATATAGAAAACATAGGCTTCTGATCGTCTCAGTTCAAGAAGTCTTTTGTAACTGAATTTCCATAAAGAGCTACATATTCTAGCTAGTTAGTTAATGGTCTAATTTAAACCCTGATTAGTTATATTAAAGATTAGAGCTAAGGCAAAATTTCTGGCTTTCCCGAGGACCTATTCTGTTGGATACTGGCTTTCTCTCAGGCTACAAAAAGTCAAGTTCATGTGCTGCGCTGGGACCCCAGTCACACAGTGCGAATGAACTAGGCTATGGCATTGCCTGACCATTCAATCTTGCAATCTCAATTTGCTGTGGGAGGGGAGAAAGAGAAGTGAACTGCAAGTGAATTGGAGGTTGCCATTTCCTCTTTAGATTGAAACTAGATGTGTGACATGCCCGCGCTCTGAAAACATGAGTGCACATAGCAAGATTGTAGCAAGAACAATGGGACAGGATGAAAGGAGAGGGAATAGACATGATTTTAGGAGGCAAGGTTGAGAGGGGTAGACCATGACTTCACTGAATTTCATTCTTTGTGAAATGCAAATCTTAGCTAGGTCGGTCTACAAACATTATTTCACTGCAGTGGTGCTGCACCTTAGCTTGACCCTGTGAACACATAATACTGTCTTTGATGTTTTTTCTTACTTGTTTTGCAGTGCAACACCTCAGTTCAAGCTATGATTGTGTGTTCTTTGGTAGGAGATGCTCCCAGTGTCTACAGAATTGTGCAGAACCTAGCAGGGTGGGAACCACCCAGCTGAGGTCTACAAGCATCACCACAACTCCAGCAATAATTGCCCAGATTTCATGTCAGAGTTCCATTTCTCCTTCATTCTGTTTCAGAAAATCAGATCTTCTTCCAAGTGCATAGGCTGAAGAAAAGTTGAAATTGCCACAATGCAAAAAATGAACATCACCATCTCTGTGAGCACACGTCTGTATCTTGGTGCAAGTGCATCAGAATGAGTTTTTGATTTTCTGGCATGAACTTTTAAAAAGAAAGAACTAGTCTCTAGTGGAAAGATGTTTGTGTGAGCTGACAGGAGCCATCCTCCCTTTTGAGGCTCTAAGAAGTGCTGTTTTCAGTGCAGGAAGGCAGTTCTTGTCCCATAGGGTCTCCCTCTCAGGGCTGCAAGAACAACAGCCAACTTCTTTTTAGCCTAAATTAGTTGAGGATAAAGARAATGAAATACCCTGGGAAAAAAATCCTGAGTGAAACAATAAGGAGTAGGGGGTGGAATCTTCTGCTGAAAAAGGTTGAAACTTTTTAGAAATAAAACAATATTCTCCAATTTAAATTTTTCTATTTCTGGGACTTTTAGGCTAAAAAAAAAGTGTCTTTTCTTTTTAAGAAAATTACTTTCACTTTCCTACAATGAACAGAGTTTTGTTTCTAATGATGGAAGAAGTTGAGCGTAGATGCTGAGTAGCTGAAGTGGGGATCTGACTATCAGTGCCTCACTAGCTAAATGTGATTTGAGATGCAGTTTGCTTTTCTATATCTCAGATCTTAGGGCTAAACCACAAACTGTACATGACACAACTAAATTAATATTTAAAAATAATTACTTGCAGCCTGAAGGTAAACAGAAAAAAAGGTAAATAATTGATAGCACTGGGACTTCCACACTGTAAGTCTGCTGAGCGTTTATGATGTGCTGCGAAGGTTCAAAGGGATTGCTCGTCTGCTGCCTCTGAAGGAGGGTTTTTGCTAATCATTCCAGGGCTTGTTTTGTCAGCCAGCAGTGTTTTCAGAGTTTGAAGCACCAGAATAGAATGCCAGCTTAATTTAGGCAATTCTCTAACTTAATTTACTAACTTTCCTTCCAAGATTTGCATTGTAAATGATAAGGTGATTTTCATATATATATATATATATATTTATATATATATGTATATATATATTTTATCCCATCAACATCTGAAGGGAAATTTCATGTGGTCTGCTGCCAGGAATGCAGAATAACTTGCATTTAACTTGCATAACATGCCATCCTGTGACAAACCTGTCTGCAGAGTTTGGTGAAGCCTTGACTGTTGGCAGCTGTTCATGTTTCAGTCGGTAAATATCCCTTCCTTTATAATCAAACATCAGAATAACCAAGGCTCAAAGTGACACATGACTATAAAAAAATGAATCAATGATTTCAAATTAATTCATTTTCTCCTGTGATCTGAAAACTTTTTGCACAGATTATTGCATTTACAGTAAATAATTTGCTGTCTCCAAACCAGACTTTGTAGTCTTTTGGTGTTAAAACAAAGAACAATAAAATATGCTGGCATTATATGCTGAGAGTCAGTAGCTGCAGGTCTACGATGTATTTAGGTAAGGTATCATACACCCCAATGGGCYGATGGGTCAATGTCTGTAAGTATCTGAAGGGAGGATGTCAAGGGGATGGGGACAAACTCTTTTCAGCTGTCCCATGTGACAGGACAAGAGGAAATGGGCAAAAACTGAACCGCAGGAAGTTCCGCCTGAACGTGAGGGGGAATTTCTTCACTGTGAGAGTGGAGATACTCAAAACCTGCCTGGATGCAACCCTGTCTAACATGCTGTAGGTGACTCTGCTTGAGCAGGGAGGTTGGACTAGCTGATCTCCAGAGGTCCCTTCCAACCTCAACCATTCTGTGATTCTATGATTCAATGGTCATTAGAAAAAAATTTAAAAAAGGAGAGAAACCAAGCAGATACCAAGCAGCTGTCTGTCAGCAATGCCAGCTGGGCCACATGATCAAATGATTTTCAAAGTGTTACTAGCAATATATATTTTACTTTGTGCTAGGAGATGGGAAGGGGGGGTTCTTGTCTTTCTTTGTGCCCAGGGAGTCCTTCAGTAATGGCAGCTACTTTAATGCTTAGCACTGCATCACACTTCATTACTTGAAAGTGCAGTCTAAGCTCTCACATAGATATTGCAAAAAAGGGCAAGATTTATACTAGAATGTACAACTATGAGTGTCATTTGATGACATACAGAAATTCTTACACTCTACTGAACACTAATAAGGCCATAAGTGGAATCTGTAAGAGACTTTCTCCAAGTGATGCATATATAGAAGTGAGCAGTAAGAACGAATAACAGAAATCTAGAAAACATGATATGCAAAGTGAGGCTGACAGAAGCTTGTTTTGTTCAGTGTAGAAAAACAAAGGAGAAACAGTGGAACAGCCATCAGATATGTAAAATGTTGCAGCAAACAGGCAGGGAGTACTCTGTCCTCCTGTACATTTCTTACAATGGTTTAAAATGGGCTCTAGAGAGTCAGAGGGGAAAAAAAGGGAAATCTTTCTGATGGTAGAGATAGGTCGATGTAAGAACAGATTGCCAGGGGCTGCAGAATTGCCATCACCAGAGATTAACAGCAGGTCAAACAAATATTGTCTGTAAGGGGTGATTTTTAAGGATACCACAGTCCTGCCTCCCTCTCTGCCCTGGCAGACCAGGGCTGAGTAACTGAGACATAGAGAAGCTGAGCACTGCAGAAAACTCTCAGCTCTTCTGCAAGATGCATAAGTGGCTTTATGCCACTTGCACAGATTGAGCAGCAAAGGAGATGCCCACATGCGTCCCAGCAGCTGGACCACAGAGCTAGGGTTAGCATGGCTGGTGACATGGTTCTCCTGGTGCAATGTTTGCTTCTGCAGCCTCCTGAACCACAGCTTCTGCTGGCAGTGTTCTTCCGCAGCTCCTTGTGATGCTGAAGAGGAGTCTGAAATGGGACCTATGGGTCTGGGCATCTCAGAGCCAAGCTCTATTTTCATGTGAAATATATCGGAGCTGGGGGGATGTGTGTGAAGTTGCCAGTTCTTGTAATTTCATAACTGCTCCTGTGCTACTTGGGTAATCCTGTATGCCCTAGCTCTAAGGATCCTTGCTTATCTGATAATCTCAACCTTCATTAATAAAAATAACACTATTTCTAGTTCTCATGCTTGCAAAGGAAGGCCTGAAAGTGTGGCTATCTGCAACCAAGAAGCTCAAAAAGTAAAAGATGGTGCATCTCTGATGTGCTCTCATTATATCCCAGGTGGGGCAGGGAACTTCTGCTTTTTAGTGCTTGGGGTTCCTGATACAAGGGAAGGCAAAGAAAAAAAACATTCTACTCTGAACTGTGTTCCAATATTCAGGTCACCACCCTTCTCCTTTCTTCCCCACACCCAAGACCACACACTTGCACTTGCACCTCCAGGCATGCATGTCTGCCTGCCAGCACAGAGCAGGTTATCGATCTCATCATGATTCTCTTTCAAAGAGAAATGTCCCAAAAGAAACCCCCCAAAACTGAGTGGCACAACCCCACCCCCACCAAAGGAGCATGGCCCCACTGAACTGCACACAGGCTGCAGAAAGAAAGGCTTTTTTTGTTGTTGTTGTTGTTGTTTGGGAAAGTGGCCAATAGGTTTAATAGGAAGAAGCAACTAGAGGCAAGTAATTGATGTTAGATTATCTGCTACTTAAAGCGAATGTGAAGCATCAAAGCAGACTGGAGCATCACTGGCCAGTACAAGAATCGTAGGAGGAATTTCAGTTTTCTTATCTCTCTAATAAGAGTCAGTTTAAGCTATTTTCAGGGATGTTTTATGAGAGTCAAGTCTTTATTTCCAACTTGAGCAATAGGAAAATGAGGAACATTTTTGTTGAACACAGATGTGAACAAGCAGAGATCAGAGCAAGAATTATATCATCTGATGAGAGTCGGCTGCTCCATACATGCACTAGCCCTCTTGTTCTCTATGTGAGGGCTTATTGCAGACTGGGACGTCAGTTTCTAGGTTACTCACCTTTTCTGACTGATGTCTGTAGAAGAATGTAGCTAATAAGGTGCTCAGGACTGCCAGGGAGCCAAAGCAAAGGTTCAGTCCGCCTTTCCAAAAACTGGCACAGAAGGTCTGCGTTTCAAACACCAGTAATACCTAACAGGCAAGGTTTGGCAGATACTGAACAAGCTAAAGCTTCAACAGGTGCCAGGATACAGTTTTCATTTATTTCTTGATGCATTTTACCTTCCAGGTGGGCAGTCCCCTCCTAGCATGAGCAACCCTGCTGTAGCTCTGTCTTGTTGGATACTGTACATATAGATAGATTTTTCTTCTCAGTGTGTTAGAGAGCAGTCATTCTTCCACAGAGATGCTCACTAGATGGACTGGATCTTATTTTGAATGTACATACTAATTTCAGTGTACTATGGCTGTATACCTTTTTTTCCCATGTCCTTGTTTAAAGCGATAGGCAATTTAGATATCAAATTGCTCTCCAGTTATTTCTGCAGCTTTCTGTTCTTGCTTTTAAATGTACTGTCCCATCCCCCCAAGTTATGAGTCAACTCAACAGCATTCTTCAAAACTCCTTGTTTTCTAATTTGCTGTAGATAGTGGCAAAAAGTCATTTCAGGGCTTCCAAGGACTCAGGGTATGTGCTGCCACTAATATTTTTAGCTTCTGAATTTATCATTGCTGCTTATATAAGAAGCTGGGGCCTGAATTTGATAGTTAGATTTGGCTCTAAATCAAAACTTTGTGCCTTAGATTTTGACAGATTTATGTACAAATCTTAGCATACCATATAGTAATATGTACGTATGGTGCTCAGTTTCTTTACTTGCATAAGGCCATTTCAAGCTTTTCTTCTTCCTCTGTCAAATCAAGAGGCTGAAGAAGAAAAAATGACTACTAATAGATCTTCTGGCCTTGATATTTGCAGCAGATAAACTAGTAGAATGGAAAAAAGGTAGGCCAGAGCGCAGCTATAAAAAACTAAATGCATCAGCACACCAACCTGGCTCCCTGTCCCCCAGCCCACCTCTGCTCTAGTGCAAATTCCTTGAGAAGTTGGTTTGTTTTAACAAGAGTAGAAAAACTGAGAGCATTCAGGGAGACCGAAAGAAGGCAGCAGCAGCTGCTGTCACATCAGCTCTTCCTTGCAGCTTCTGTGGACAGTTCRGAAAAGTTGGTAGGTAAGCAGAAAGCACATAACTTATAAAAAAATGTTTAGAGATGAAAGTTATTGCTGCAAATACTCACAGGGAATTTACTGCTGATACTTTGCCTTTCCAGAAGAAGAAAACTGATATTACCCTGTCTTGAGGGCGTGGAAATCCCACACTGCCCTGATCTGTGGGGAGTACTGGAAGCATTTCTGACTGTTTATTAGCAGATATATAGCACAAACAAAATGAGGCAGACCAACAAATAAATCAGAACTGCAGTGCAAGGGCTTATGTTTTTTCATGTGCCGAGGCCAAAAAATAAAGCTAAGCAATTTTGTATTCTTTTGGCAGAACAAGTGTCTGAAGGGATAGATTCCATAAATGTGCTCAGTTGGGCTTTGTTCTTTCATATACAGAAATAGGTGTGTTGGTTGTGATAAAATCTGAAAATACAATATCAGAAACCCAACCTTCACCATGAACATTTGCCATTGAACTTAGCTGGGTTACATGGCTTTGCTTTAGCACCTGTAAAACTTGACAGTGTTTTGCAAACTTGGCATCTACTTGAAATGGGACAAAACGTTACTGTCTTCTCCTTCTGCAGAGCAGCAATACAGAAATGGTTTTCTAAGCTGTGCACTTGGTACTGAACAACATAGCTGATCCTTCTTCAGTAAATCCCCATCTAATCAACCTGCCAGGCACCAGGGAAAGCCTGGAGGATCCCTTGATTGCGGGTAGACCTTGAGTACTGGGATACTTGTTAAAATCTGCCTACTTCTAAAATCCATTCTGCAAAAAGATTTCAATCTGAAGTTGTAACGAGATACTCTGATGCTTCTCCAGCTCTCAAATACAGATGTTTAAAATTAGACCTTTTCTATGAACCCACTCTCAACACTATATTGTGTGGCTTTTCATAAAGGACAGTGTTCACACATGGTAAAAATTATATACACAGTGGAAATGAGTTTTTTTGTTTTTTAAGGTTGGGAAATTTGCACAAGGCATTAGGCTTTAAAAAATTTGCCCGATTTTGTAGGACTAGTAACACTATTTTCATCAGAAAACAAAATCCCTGGGACTAGCTACTAAATCAAACAACACATTGGTTTGTCTTCAATGGGGAATTAATACTCATTCCTATAAACAGAGAATGGTATTGTTAACATGAATGTTGTCTGACAAGGAGATTTCTGCCAAGATAGCAATTTGGTGAATTAAAAGCTTAGCCCTATAGAAAGGAGAGCAATGAAAATAGTTGCTACATGGTGATTGATTCAAAAAATACAAGCTATCACCTACAAGAGAAGTTGCCTTCCAAACAGGGAGGCTTGCTGAGGTGTGTGCTAGCAGCTGCAAAGCCAGGCAGCCTGAGTTAAGCCTCCCAGAGAATGCAGTAATACATGCAATAGCGGTTTTGCTAGTGAAATACCCACTTGTGAACTGCTCATGGATATAAGAAAAATGGATCTGAGCTCTTGCCACCTGAATTCCCTTCCTCTCCCTGAGTAGGTTATCAGCATGAAAACAGGAAATGAATTGGACACCATTAATAAAACATGAACCCTTCGTGTTCAGGCTGTGTGCTCTGCCATTCAAGTGCAGAAGACACTGTGTGAAAAGGAAGCACGGGGAGTCAAATCCACAAGTTTGTTTACTCTTTTTAACTGCACAGCAAACTTTGGCTCAGACTTGGAACTAAACTTTTATTTTCTTCCCCTGAATTTATTGAAAATCTTTTAAACCCTCATACAGAAATCCTGAATGATTGTTAGTGAGCTGTGAGTAGTTTGTCCAAATATAAAAGATTTTGTTAATAGATTTCCCAGTAATTAGATATTGCCAATGCTACTTTTTACTCGAAAGTGGCTTTTCACTAGTATGTGAATTGTTAGACCTTATTTTTATGCATTTGCTTTTGCAGTCATTTATATGGTGCAGATTTTTTTCTCCGTGTGGTGGATGCCCTTTTCATTCATGGTGTTTGTGTCTGTGATTTTAGGAGTGTCCTAAGATACCTACCTTGCTCTTTTCTGGAGACTCACTTTTGCTAGAGGGAAATGTGTGATTCACCGGTTTCATAAAGATGTTAAATTTTGGGCAAAGAACAAAGGGCTAGCCTCAGAGAAAAGAGGTCTATCTGAACTAGACCAAAAGACCCCCCCACACACACACTCACACCTTTCCTGTCTGTATTTTAAAACCATCTCATGAAAGTTTATGGTCACAGTAGTGTACAACCCAAGGATGAGAACAGACCTGTTATGAAAAAGCCATGGGAACAAAAGTAGAAGACCCAGTTCAGCCAGAGAGAGAGGCCTTCTGCAGCTATAATAAAGGCTTGTTTTGCTCTATGGGGGAGTTTAATTGCAAAATGCTTAGCATAGGTGAATCATAAGGAACCTAACCATAGGAAGAGGTTAACCACAGTTGTAGCAGAGGTTCATCTGAGGCTGCAATAAACAACCTTTTGGTGGGAAGAAACCAGTAGACTCTTCTCAGCTGCAGGAGCTGCAGGACAGGCCCATTCCAAACACTCCAAGGCTAATTCATGAGTCCAAGGCAGGGATTCTTCTCCTGATATTAGATAGCTGATTTAGGAAATAGCCACCTACAAGGTCAGGAGAAAAAATAAGAAGATGTTTAGTGCTAGGAGGCATTTTGTCAAGCTGCTGTGGCTGTAACCACCAGCTCATCTCCCCTGGGAGACAGTGCTTCATGGTAAGGCATGCCACAACTGTCGTGAAACCTAGGGATTAGTAGGAATGAGCACATTCACCATACTTCTGTATTTTTGAACAAACTGATATATTCTTAAATAAATGTGGAAGCACTGCTTCCTGCATCCTATCAGGAGTAATGAGCTCCAGCCTTATGCTGATTTTATGTTAGGTCCAAATACCTTTAATTATTTCTGGTCAGTCTAATTCAAAAGTGCCTGTTTGCTAGATGTGCCTCTTGCTTAATTCCTGCAGCACAGAAGTAAAACTTCAGACTGAATGAAAAACTGAACAGAGGCGACAATCCCCATCAAGCAAAGCTACACATTCAGTGTCATAATTCAACTCAATTAAACATAATTTTTTTGGCTGCCATCTACAAGCTGATGACAGGAAATTGGATTTGACTTACTACAATACAGAGGGGCAGTTTGGCAAACATACATTTTCAGCTAAAATCATTAGTCAGCTAACAGAGTAGAATTATATTTTCATTGAAGTTTACATTACCATTTGGTTTACTTGCTTTTGCTGTCTGGCTCCATCCATCACAAGTGTAGCCAAGTTCTAATTCTTAACTGTTTAAAGATACTCATTCAGTCCCTTGAGACATAGGCCAGACAATTTTTTGAACAATATTCAAAATATTAGTGAGGTTCATTCTAACTGCACAGAAGGATCTATATTGACATCTCAGTTTTGGTACATTTTGTGTTACTTAGGTTTTAGATCGTATGAACTGGTTTTCTACATGATCGTATTTATGTTGTCAGAATATCTAGATATGAAATATTAAAATTAGTACAAAGTCAATTCATATGGCAAAAAACCCAAATATTCTTTGGTTGTAAGTGTCAAAATATTTTTAGAGAAATTCTGAACTCTCAGAAGGGCAAGCTGAAAAAAAACATTGAAACTATTCCTTTCTCTCAAAAGGTTTGTTCATGTTCCCATCCAGCTGTAGCCAGAAGTACTTAGACTGTCAGTTGTGGCTTTACTAGAAGGCAGCAGAGAGGTTCGGGATAGCCCTTTAGCGGGCTGCACAGTCCATACACTGCCTCAGCGCTGAGTTCGTGTGTAGTTTGCACTTGAGCAGAGCCCCACACTCAGAAGAAATCACAACTAGTATTTACTAGTAAATGAAGAAGTAAATGAAAAGGAAAATGCTGGGGGCAGAGAAGCCCCACGCTGAGAAGACCTTCCCTGGAGAAATCCTTTCAATCCATGAACCACCTTCTGTTTACAGTTTAAGGTTATTGGGAATAGAAATTGGGAAATTCTGCAAAGCGTGAAGAATAATGCAGCTGAAGCCTTGCTGTTTGCGATCAGGTGAGTGGAAGTCCGAGTGGACATGATCAATTCAGTGGAAGTCTAACTGAATGTGCTCATTGTGGGGGTAAGGAGGTGCCTTAATATGATTAAAGGGATGTGAGACTGAGCATGATTTATTGAGAATAACTGAGTATTCAGTATTAGAATAGGAACAGAGGTCACTTTACTTAGATTAAAACACAATGGCACCTGGTGCTTGCTGCAAATACATTTTTTCCGGAAAAAATATTAGAAACAAACTTTTATTACCTCTTTAGAGTGTTTTATGAATAACATCTTTGCTTGTTTTAAAAGAATATGTTAAATGGCCAAATGGTTCTTGCAGAATGTGATATCTGTTAAACTACCAGTGTCCACACATTTTCCAGGCTGAGGTACTAGGTACACCATTCGGAAAACACCAGCAGATAACTAGCAAGTAGAGGATGCTGGGAAAGACTACTCAGTCGTGCCAAAGGATCTGAGCCAGGCCCTTTTGCTACAGTCATTCCTTGCAACCTTTCCTGCTAGCACAGCACCTGATTTCCTTGTATTTCCTGTAACTGAGTTTTTAGTCTCTCTCTGCAGGAGTCTGTTCTATGCCAGTAGTTTTTTATAACATTTTTTTTTCTGTGTCTAGCCTAAACTTTTCCTTCCTTAGCTCCAGGTCAGTGCTTCTCATGCTGTTGTCTCCTGCCACTCCCTCTCCTCACCCTGCTGTTCATTTCCATTAACTTGAAGGTAATTAGAATCTCTGATCCTGTCCCCTGAGTCTTCGCTTCTCCAGACTGTAGCTCAAATCAGACTCTCCTGCAGGAAACCCCACCAAAATCCCCAGATTTGGCACATGTCTTTTTGGGACTGCTTTTGCTTTTGTATCTAGTTCTCAGCACACATTTCTTTGATATTACAGTGTTATAATGCTGGAAGACCCTGGTTAAGCAAAAACAGAACTAGCCCTCCCTCCCTCCCTCCCTTCCTCTGGGGGTTCTGGGTTATTACCAGAGCTTTGCTCAGCTGAGCACATGGAGCCATCAGGTCTCTGCCAGCATTCCTGCCTTGCAGCTTCAAAATTCTCATGCCATTTTAAAAGGCAGAATTAAGGTAACTCGTATGGTCCCAGCAGCTCCCCATCCCGGCATGGCTGCTCTTCTTTCAAAGTTAGAAGATGGCAAGTCTTGCTCTCCATCTCTGCTCCCTGAGAGGAGTAAAGCTGGAAATCAGACCCGCATTGGGTCAACTCACAGCCTGGTGTTGCCTTGGCCAAGCTGGCTCCTGGGGGCAGGAATAGGCCACGCAGGTGCCATCAGGGGATCCTGGGTGGGAACATGGCCCTGAGGCTGCTTCCCAGTCAGCCGCCAGTCCTGCGGAGTCGCTTCTCTTTAGCGTTATCTGCTTTCTTTAAGTTTGTTGCATAGCATTGTATCAACTGCTTTACTGGAATCCAAATGTATTCTATATCATCTGCAAAAGCAGTGTCTCAGACGAAGAAATCTTTCAGACTTCTTTATAAGGGGCTCTCAGACTGCTTTGCTCTGTGTTTCAGGACTAGCTCACCCTAGCTGAGCGTGCCCCGCTCCTCCTCAGTGGCACTGGTGGCCTGCAACCACGTGTGCCCATGACGGGCTCCTCTGCTGAGGGGCTCCTCCTACCAGAGGATGGCCAGAGGATTCAGGTCAGCAGGGTGCCCGGGTGCTCTACTGCATTTGAAGAATGGAGCAGCTCTTTGGACCGCTGCTTCAAAACAGCTTCTTGAAAAGCTTCATCATCCCTATCTGATGCAACAAAGAAGGTACCTAACCAGCAGAAAAAAAGAAGAATCACTTGTCTGTTGGTTTGACATAAATAGCTCAGGACAGCGGCAAACAGAAGAAGCAGCCAAGCCTGTTAGACAGTTAGCTGGGCATAATTTCCTGGTGTGAACTTGAACTAGCTGTAACTAAGGGTCAGACTTCAGCCTGTTCCAGACAATCCAGTAACAGAAACTATCTGAAGAATCCCACAGACTCACCCCCATTTTCCAGGCCAGCATTTCTTCCAGCATACACAACCCTGCCCAGGAGGCTAACAGGGTTACGTTATCTGGAGTTTGCATCTGGACATGAGGAGGCAGGTGCTGGAGAAGACAGGCAGGCACATGAGCAGTTGCAGTTGGAGGCAAGAGCAAATGTTCCAGCTCTGCACACTCAGCACATTGCATCTCATCCATGCAGAGCTGGGGATGCTGAAGAAGTGAGATGAGGAGCAACTGGGGATGTGGTGTAGGGCTTCTGCCAAACTGAGCTCCAGGAGTCAGGCAACAACGCTGCTCTGTGACAGACTGTGGAAGGGGAGTGTTTAAGCTGAAATTCAAGGAATGGTAAGAAAATAACAGTGGGAAAAACGAGCCTCTCAGACTGCCATTGCTGGGCAGTAGCTGCGGCTGTGGTAAGAGACCTCCGCAGCCCTTCGATGCCTGTTGCCCCGTTATGGAGATACACAAGTCTCAGCAGACCGGCACTGGGGGAGGACAAGCAGCCCACAGAGCTGGGCCTTGGTGGGAGCCAAATGCCATGTGGCCACCCTCTGTTTGGTGTGGTGTAGCCTGGCCAGCAGAGGCTAGCAGGGTGTCCCAAACCTGTGCCTCTCCCCAGGGGCAGCAGCAGGTGGAAAATGTTCTTCTTGGCATCACCAGGACTGACATCAGTCTGATGGGATAGCAGCCCCTTCCTTCTCCCACTAGAGGAGAGAGGGAGAGGAAGAACCAAAGCCATGGGCTGCAAGTCACAAGGCACTGCCAGCAGCAGAGGATGCAGCCAGCCCAGGGCAAGCATGCGGTGGGAGAGCCTCCCCCCACCCCCAGCCAAGATGGGGTGTCTTCACGGGGTCCCTGGGCAGCCAGGCTCTGCCAGCTCTGCTGTGCGAGGCACCTCAGCCCAGCCTGACGCTGGGGCTCTGTTGTAGCTGAGTGTTAATCCTCCAGATGGAGTTTCAACAAATAATTAGAGAAAGTTGATACAATTTAAATGAAGGGCTTAATGGCAGCACTGCCTGAAGAAGAGGCTTAGGCCATGATTGGAGAATCATCAGGTGAGCTGCAATGGAGACTGTGGCTGTACTGGGAAGTGTTGCCAACACAAATCTTTTAATAGTCTTTGAGTTTCTGCAAGGCCTTAAAATCAATCAGAGGATTAACTAAGCAAAGCTGTTTTTATGATACATGATCCTACTTCATGCAATTGGATCTAACTTTGCTTAGGCTCCTAATTGCAATTTGGCTTACTAACGCTCCGCCTGCGATTTGAGGAGTGGTTCTTGTTGCAGAGTGACAAGCAAAGCTCTGCCTGGCTCCCGCAGCTGCAGGCCTGGTGTGCTCGGGAGGGCTGCCAGGGAACAGCAGTGTGGCCTTGCTTGCACGAGCTGGTCACTGCCCTTCCACCAGCTTCTTCCCGAAGTTCAGTGTTTCTACAGAAGTTCCCTGATGCAAAGCCACTAAAACCTTCTCACTAGCTACCAACTTCGTGTGGCTTTTGTCTTCTAATAATGGCATCTAGAATTCACATCTGGAATAAATTGGAAGAGATGTTTCCTGAATGGATGAATCTTTCTTCTGTGACTTCCTTCAGTTCTCAGGTTACCACTTTCCAGGTGTCACCAGTGAAGGAAGTGAGGAGAGCCTCCCTTAAACCTATGCTGCTGGCTCCTGGCAGATTGATACTGGAATTCATCTGATGACATCAGGAGCAGGTTTCAGAGTGCTCAGTGTTTCCCAGAACAGTGTGCTCTCCCACAGGCGACACTCTTCTGTGTTGCATTCACAGTTGCTCCTAGGGACAATTGGGGAATGAGAGGTGTGGTGAGGTCTCTGACAGAGGGGTCTGAGCTCCCCCAAACGTGCTATGGCTAGTAATGCACAGGTAAGCAGGATGCTTGCGCCAAACTTGGTAGACAGTCGTAGTGTCAAAGTGACATGCAGAATAATAAAATACTCCCTCTGGAGCAGAGTGGTCTCTCAGCATATATCAGACACATTTTTTCTCCCAACTAGATGCATAGTTCCTTTATTCAGTTTTCCGGCAATTCTGCTCTGCCCTTTTTTCTCAAGACTCACTTCCACAGTCTGTGGTCAGGATCGTTCAATCCAGTGATCTGAAATTCATGCAAGCCAGCTCGCAGTGCAATGTAACGCAAAGTGATGCCCGGCTGCTGATGTACCCAGCTCTGCCCTTGCAGCATGGACATGAAAGCCTCCCGGCTTTGGGCCTGTCAGCTGCCAACAGCTCATCTATGCAAATCTGCTACAAGAATATGAGGTCTATAAATAATAGACACCTTGGGTCCGCATGTCAGTGCGAGGCAATCCATTATCTTGCTTGAAACACATCTGGTTGTATTTCATGTGTCTCTGTGAAAGTTACCAGGGAAGGAAAGTGCTCAGTAGAAAGTCCAACCTTTGGTCACCTTTCGACCTGAAGAAGAGTAGAGGGGAAACTTTTTTGTGTTGGAACGGAAACTTGCTCATGGGAATGTGCCAGGAAGCCAACTCTTGGAGTTCCCTTTCTACCAAGGTGCCTCACAAGAAATGCTGCTGCTTCTCCTGGCTCCTTCACTGGTTACCTCCATACCCTGCTCTCTCATAAGAAACGTGAGGAACCTTGTTTACTCCCTTTACCCAGCAAAGTGCTGCTCTAGGTTTTAACAAAAAACAAACCATTCCCAACTTTTTTCCACCTTTAAAGCACTCTAAATTGAATGTATTCACTTCACAACAGTCTCTGCTCTTGGGAGACACATCTCTCCTGCCTGCTGCCTTGGGTGGCCCAGTATTCTTGGGAATAAGAGCCACGTGCAACACAAGTCTGGTGAAATTACTAAGTTCACTCTGTATCCTAGCTCTCCAAACATTTCTATATCTGGAAAGGATTCAGAAAAGGGCAACAAGGCCTATTGGAGGTATAGAAAAGCATCCACACAAGGGACACTAAAACCTTCTCACTAGCTTCATGTGGCTTTTGTCTTCTAATAATGGCATCTAGAATTCACATCTGGAATAAATTGGAAGAGATGTTTCCTGAATGGATGAATCTTTCTTCTGTGACTTCCTTCGGTTCTCAGGTTACCACTTTCCAGGTGTCACCAGTGAAGGAAGTGAGGAGAGCCTCCCTTAAAGCATCCACACAAGGGACAGCTCCACAGACGGGGATTCTTCAGCCTGGAAAAAGATGCTGAGGGAGATGATGATAGCCATCTCTGAACTTGTGAGTAATGAGAAGGAGTCACCTAAGTCACCTAGAGGTGCTTCATTCACTGGCTCTGGAGACCTGTGCTGCAGAGCATTGGGGATGCCGCAAGTTTACATGAATTAAAGAAAAGGAAAAAAAAAAAAAGAAAAGAAAGATGAAGTCCTAAAAGGAGAAAAACTAAGAGCTACTGAATAACAAACACCACTTCTGGCTCAGGGAATCCCTGCAAACTGTTGGACTCTGGGAGAAGCATCGCTGCACGCTTTGTCCTGTCCTTAGCAGCCTTCCCTGTGCTTCAGTCCCTGCACAGAGTATTGCACTAGCTGCATCTTTGGTCCCACCTCCTATAGCTATGTTCCTGTGCCACCCCCCGCCCATGATTTCCACTCCCTATCACCTTTTCTAACACTCACAGGTTTAGTATTCCAATTAAGTCCGGCACTGAATATATTTTTGCTTTGAGATGAGTATAAACAATTCTTTGTGAAAGCACCTTCTGGCTTCCTGCACAACATTCTGAAAAAGGAGAGCTCCTCCGACAGCCTGTAGATAGTCTGGCAAGTTGTATAAATAGTAAATACATGGTTCTGAGAACTGAAATTTCCCTTGGAAGCCTGAATCGGCTTGGTTATCAAACAGTTGCTTTACATCTTATTAGCTGTTCCTATTTGTTGATAGAAAAATGCTCTATTGTAGAATGTTCATTTTGCTCCCCGTTCGCTTCTCACCAGTGCCAGAAGTGGCTTTTGGAGACCCAGCCCAGCCTGTTGAGGTAAGGTACTGTGGGTGTGGCTGTAAGGTGGTCATGGGGGCACTCAGTCCCCTGGGCAGCCCACTGCTTGCCACTGCGGCTCTGGAACACCGGTCCAGGGGCTCGGTGCCCACCAGCCTAAATGCCACCCACTTCTGAGAATGCATTTTTGCAAGTTTGCCTACAAGTTTTAGTTGCTTCTTTATCCAGGGAATGTAAGTTTGTGCCTTTTTGGTCATGCTTTTCCAAAGGCCAGCATCTGCCTTTCCTGCAATTACAGCAGAATTTTGCGCTTCAATTGGATGCAGATCTTCGAATTGCAGCCACCAGAGGTAAAGGACAGTGTGTGTAGATGCATATGCACTTTGTGTCCCCTCCGTGTTGCTTCCCTTTTACATTCAATTCACCTTGCCAGTCTGTACAGAGACTTTGCTAGTTCCAGCAAACTGGATTAACTAAGAAACCAATAGTGCCAATAACAGTGCATTTGTTCGTTAATACAAATTCTCATCTTCAGAGAACCCTGCAAACTATAATTACTCCAAAGCATCCTAGAATGCATCACTTTGTAGCAGTTGCTGGGAATATATTATCCTTATATGTAAAACAAAGAACCTGGAAACTGTTTTCAACAGGCAAGAAAAACAGGGAATATTTTAATCAACAAAACCAGGGGAGAGTCTTGAGATGAGTGAAGAGAGGAGGGAAATACTGGGCTGAATGCCTGATTCCTAATCCCTAAACTCTTCTGCTACAGTATTGTGACAGCCAGGAGGAAAAGCCTAATACCGTAACTTCTTGCCACCAAGAAACTATGTATTAATACAGTACTGCTAAGGTAATTAACCAAATCAGACTTAGTCCAGTGCTGAAAAGAATTTCTTCCCCCAGGGATGAGCAGATGTCTCAATCTAATTATACACATTATTTAATCAGAACCAGAGGTTGGGGATCTAATAAAAATACTGCCTAACGTGGGAGAGAGAGGTTGTAGCACTGAAGCAATGCAGGCAGAGGGGGAATACAAGTAGCCAAGCTGGTGCAGCTCCTAACACTCATCTGCCTATTTGTCTGCTCCACTAGAAGCAAGCCCTCAGAACAGGCGTTTGGAAAAAGAAAAAAAAAAACACCTGTGAAGGGAACACATTCTAGCGAAAGTGTATGGTGCCTGGTACAGAAAGAAAATTCTCCTGTAGCTGGAATTTGGGCTTCACCTTCCTCCGGTGCCGACCTGGAAACAACGGCTGTGTTTTGTCTCAGGCAGTTAACAGCCTTAAGTGTTACCATTTTGTTAGCCTTGTTTTACTATTACTTTTTTACTATTACTGTTTTAGCCTTTACTATTACCTTATTTTGCAGCAAAATCCATAACAGACAGCTAAAACCTGCCAATCGTTGCACGTGCATGCAGCTAATGGCACGTGCCATTGCCAACATCAGGAATGCACTGACTGACTTCAGGGAGAATAGTCACGATGTTTGCAGAGATAGACAGACCCCCATGAGCTATGACTTGTATGATACACAAGTGCCTGAAAAGCAAGCAAGAAATCCCTCCCATTGGGAAGCCACGCTGCTGGCACCAAAAGCTAGAACAAGGAGGTGCTGCACAGTGGCCATCACAGCAGGGTGCACGTGCACACACGCATGTCGCAGCCCCACGAAGACAGAGGGGCTTGCTGGCCCCTCCATTTCAGTGAGGACAGTGTCACGTTGCCTAGCGATGGGTTTCTAGCTGTCCCGTCTCATTAAGCTGCTGGAGCAGCGCACACCCACAGGGGAAGAGTTGGGAGGGAGTGCCGGCTCTCGCTGCTTTAATTGGCCTCTTGCATGTGTGCACACACATGCACTGCAGAGCAGCTTCCAGCATTGCTGAGCAGACATCTGGCAGGCAGCAGAAGGAGTTAAAATTGTATCTATGCAGTTGACCAGTCATTCATTGCCCTGGAAGCTTTTCCAGTGATAGAGTGTGGACAGCACCCTCAAAATTAGGATTCTGCCTTTTTCTAGCTCCGGGACTCCTTTTCCCATCATTTGTACTGCTGCATTTAAACAGGCTTAGTCATGAGGACATGAGGACAGGCTCCTGCTCTGCTTCTCAGCCCACTGTGATTGCTCGCGGGTCCTCTCCCGTGGCCTGCAAGTGAGGACCGCCGGCCGCCTCCAGCTCACCCACGGCGCAGGAGCCCAGCTGCTCTGGCTCACAGAGGTCTCCCAGGTGCCAGGCGGACCCAGGGACCCTCGGGCCTTTTGGGGCACTGCCGGCAGATTTAAATGCCAGGTGGCGCCCATGCATGCTTGCACCCATGGCTTACCCCGTCCCCACTGCCATGGGATTTTGTGGGAGTGAATCCACCTGAACGGAGCTGCATGAGGAAAGCAGAGCCTCTGTAGCCCCAGGCCTGGGGGCTATCTGGGCCCACAAGTGTTGCCCTCTTCCGAGTAGCGAGGGAGAAACCAGAAGTGCTGCGTGCAGAACAAAYATTTTACTTGCAAATCAGTGGAAGTCCAGAAAGATTTAGAAGACTGTTTTCACTGGCCAGCTGATAACCTTGCCAGCTGGCTTTTGTTTTTAAGCTGCCACCAAAAAATTTCTCCTTCTGCCATTCAGACACATTAAGAGTTTCATAGCTTATGATCACATTGATTAAACAGAGACAGAGGGAAAATGCCCTTTAACTGGAGATTTCCTTTAGTGAAAGAGTTAAGGTCAGTTAAATGTATGCATATTTTTCTTGAGTAGTTTCACTGAATCATTAACTTTCTATTTTGTCTAGTCTAAATACATTCATGTTTTCTCTGCTGCATGTGTGTGTGAAGGGGTGAGCACAGCTAGAAGCAGGCAGCCTTCGCTCAGATCCTTCCTTCTGAAGAATAAAGCAGCTATAACAGCTGAAATGAAGAAATATGGCATTTGTGAGCACATAGTTGCAGATAAATGGGTTGTGATACACTGAGGTGCAAGCGAAGAGGGTGGGAGATGAAGAGCACAGGCTGCTTTGGTTTGGACAGGTATTAGTGCTGTTCTTCCAGAATCTGCCCCACAGAGTTGAATTTGCAAAGTCATGTTTCTCTCTGTGCATTGTCCAAGTCTGCACACAAAGCCACTGTGTGCAAAGCCAGGCTGATCTACCAGTACCTGCAAACTGCAGAATGACAAGTTGAGCATAAATCAGTTTGCTCTCATGTTAACGTTTTTTTCTGTGAGGTTGCAGCTATGCAGAAGCAACTGAAGCCGAGCTGAGGTGATGAAGCTGTTGAAAGTCTGACCCTGATTATTAAACAACACCCATGCAAGGTAGTGTTTGTCTAGGGGATTTGAACAATTCTGAATTGCCACACCTCAATCCCCCAAATGAGAATTTACTGGACAATAGAAAAATGATTGAGAGAAAGATGAAATGTGATTATCTGACCTATTTTTATTTGCTTCACTACTTTGTCATGTATTCTGACTTCTTTAACTAATCTCTTAACAAGAACTCCTCAAAGGATGGGCGCACTCCCTGTGCTGGCAGTGGCAGGTTCCCCCTTCCTGGTCGGCCAAGTGGGCCAGGCCGGCACCTCGGAGGCCGGTCTGCACGGGAGCAGGCTCTCCTTGATCCACCCGCAGTGCTGCTGCAGCCGCAGACTGCGACAGAGGCCGAGCAAATCTCCCATGCCGTGGCAAGAAATTGTCTGCGGGGTGTGAGGAGACGCTGACCCGACWGCGTGGGACTGCGGAGAAGTGTTCAGCACAGCTGTACAAGTGACGGAGTGACACATCGCTGCACCGTGACTCAGGAGAAAGGCCAGATCCTGAGGACCTGCTGACTGCAGTGGGAGTTTGTTGGCCCACAGTGCAGCTAAACAAAATACAAGAAATACAAGCCGTGGGACAGATCACAGCTCAGATGAGACGGTCCTGTAACCAGTCTGGGAAGTGCTGGGCCCACGCCAATGAGCTAGTTGCAATACACAAGGAACAAAGACAGATTTGGCTTTGAACTGTGCTGGCCTACATCCAGAAGAAGACTAGTTGCTTTTCTATATGCAGTGTAAACAATACACCACATTTATTACATTGTACCTGTTCCACACCAAATAGCTAGGTTATCTACCTGAGGAAAAAAACAGCCGCTTTGTGCTTGCAGAGGCCATAGGTAGCATTATAGCAGCAGACCCCGCGCAAGGACATGCCTGTGGTGTTGTACTGGGCAATGACAGCTAGCTTGCTCCTGTAACAAGGCAGGAGCTATTCCTACCCTCTCAGCTGCGTGGCCCAGTATGATAAGGACAATCTGTGTTCAGGCCTCTGACTTCTTAGAAACACAGATAGTTTATGAAAAGGAGATTGAACTGTTATGTTCCAAGATTGGCCTACGTAAAATCAGCCTTGTGGAGCTGTCAATTAAGTCACTGCTAGTGAAGGTTTCTCTTCCAGAAACAGAACTGGGCATGATCTGGATTCTGTCACTGTAGGTCTGGTGGTGGCTTTTTTAAAATCCAGTCAACTAAAATCTGTTCTCCCTGAAAGGTGAAAGACTTCAGGTTTGGGGTTTTAAGGAGCAGAAAAATGAATGTTTAAGATGAGATCCAGGTTTTGGTGGTGATGACAGTGTATGGCTAGCGGAAGGATGGTCTCTCAGTCTATTGTCACTGGGAACAGTAGAGACCGTTCTCTGTAGACAACATTTCTCCCAAAGGCAGGGGCTAGTGGTGAAGAGGGACCATGTCTGGGGGAACAGACCTCCTGGCAGCACGGAGTGGGGCTGTGCTGCAGGCAGAAAGCAGACGTGGAATTAATGCTTCTTCCTATCCAAGTCTGTGGAGAGTTTTTTCTGGCGTCAGCRGCAACAGGATCAGAGCAGAGTCTTAAGGCTCTTCCCCTGGAGCTTTGAGGAGTTTAATGGGATAAAGTCTAAGTTGTAATTAATTGGCTTCTTCTTCTCCTACAGGAAAGAGTTAATGAAGGCAAAGCTTGTCKGGCCGAGGGGCTGGTATGGCTCCAGTGGAGCTATGACTCACACCTTGAGCATCCTGCCAAAGCACAGGACAGGCTCCTCCACCTCAGATCTTCTTCTCCCCACAGGGACAATGTGAATTGGTCCAGCATCATGGTTGGAAAGGTTTGTCCCATGCAGCACTTGCTCTTCACTCTCAGCTCAGTATTATTTGCATGCAGAAGAAACCTTGCCTCATTGTCTGTCAGACAAGATCCTACGTGTTTAGCTGCATTATGTTATTTCTGCAGTGCTGACCCCTGGTAATCCCATGAGGGCTCTCAACAGGACTGAAGGAGGTAGAGGTTAGCACAGTAATTTAAATGAGTAAGGAAATGGCCAAAGGAAGGACAGGAAATTAATTGATGGGAAGTAACCCACAAAGAGAAGTTACTAGGTAAGTTGTTCAGAACAAGATAAGTCCTGGAGTTGACCATGTTTGATACTTCTTATCACTGAGCTCAGAAAGAAGAGCAGAAAAATGAAATATGCTGATGGCATCGTCCTTACAAAACAGGATTAGAAAAATAGGATGAAGCTGAAAACTGGAGTAATAAAAATGTGATGAATTTCAGTAGTGCAAACACTTGATAAAAGCAAGAGTTACTACTTTAAACTAGGACTTTACCAGCTGGAAATGATGGAATGAGAGATTTCTCTTTACTTACATCTTTAATCCCGGAGTATGGAGCCTTTGGCGTGGAGCCACTGGGAAGAAGGCAAAGGCAACCACTGGATGCTTTCTGTGACAAGGCTTCCGATGGATGGAGGAGAGCACTCATGCTGTTGCACAAGGCCATAGTGAAATGCCATCTGAAAGTGCACAAGACTGTGATCACCCACGGTGGAGAAGTCATGATTCAAACTGGGAGAGGCACAGAGACGGGTAGCTAATCTGAGGAAAAGCCACTCAGTCATAGAGAGTAATGCTAAAATGAGCTTGGCTAGCTGAACCTGGTGAGACAAAGGCATGGAGAGGACATATCTGCTAACTATAAATACAGCACAGGACAAAATACATGGAAGGAAAAAAGCTCCTTTTCCTTTTTTTAGCAGACAAAGCCCCACGGCACTAGAATGCTGGTAGATACCAGCATTTCTATGATTCCATATTCTTATTTATTTTATACACACATTCTAATGAAAGAATTTGAAATGAAAGACACACACATGCTTAAGAAAGGTCTGGCAGTGAACACGTTTTTCTTGAGCTGGAGGTGAATTCTGCAGTATTTTCCCCTCCTTCGTTTGACTGACCTCAACCCACGCTTTGCCAGCCACTGGGAGTATGCAGGACCTAGAACATGTTCATTGCTAAGCGTCTGTTTCACCAAATAGGAGTCACAACGTTTTGTTCCTAAAGACTGGGCAGTAGGTTATCAGGCTAAAATTGAAGAATGTAACAAATGAGTATCAAAAATTTGTGTTTTTCTTTCCAACAGTCATCTTTTCAGAGACAGCTTGTTTTCCACAGCAAGGAACTGTTTTTTTTATTCAAACCATTCAGCAACATTAGCATGCTTGGTGCAGATCTATACACTGTCATACTTCTTATCTCAAGGACAGCACCTCTGGCAGCAAAATGCCCCATCCATCACATGGGAATATTAGCAAGTGGCCAGTCCTCTTGAATGTGAATAAAGCCTGTGACCCACTGGCTTCTTGCCAAGTCAACAGCTTTCCAAAGCTGTTCCAGATCTCTCAAGGTGCTAATACAGACTGTTTCTTTATGGCAGCAGGCATATATGATTAAGGAATATTATATTCGTGAAAAGAGCTAGAAGAGCTGAAGGTGACTTGACCCATGTGGGGGACTGTGGTACCATGCGTGTGCTGGAAACATTGCTGAGCCCCGGGTGCAAGCGTGGCAGCGCGTGGGCACACAGCTCCTGTGTAAACGCTCTCAGAGGTGATGCAGGGAGGAGCACTGGTGTATCAGACTTATTTACTCCTGCATGTGCTAATCTTAACAACTCTGGTGTGCGCCTGTGGAGGAGTGCAAGTGTACCTCCTGCTTCCTGCTGTTTTCCTTGGCACTTTCAATCCCCTGGGGCGAATCGCTGAGCTGGAGAACTTTAGAGCTGATAGAGCTTTTTTAAGTGGGGATTATGTAAATGCATATTATGGGACTTTCATAAATAGGGATTATTTGTCGAATACATTTGAGTGCTTACTTTGGAACCATTAAGGTCTGTTGTGTAAATAGGAATTTAGTAACTGCTTAAACTTGATTTCATTGATTCAATAAAAGACCACAACAGCATTTTTGTTTTCATTTTGGCCTCATGTGCAAATATTTGGGGACAAWTTTCAAATAATTACAGGACCCTGTATGGCTAAAGCTAATCATACTGGCCACATCTGCACATCTGTATTAGCCATTCTCCACAACTCATTCTTTCACTCTTCCTCTCAGGTTCTGTGTACTGTAGCCTCAGCCACTGACATGTTAATTATCACTCGCTAAGTTAAGAATTTGTTTGCAAGCCCAGGTGAGCAGAGTAAAAGGATTTTTTTTGCCAAAAATGCCAAAAGGTACAGCTGTTCAACAAGTTGTAGATTTTATTATCCGTGCTCTAGTCCTTGATGAAGGATGTTTCAACAAAATGCTAAAGGTTTTGGGAAATGCCGCATCTCCTCCGGAGGGGACTCGGAGCTTGTTGGCTCCTGCAGAGGGGCAGCTAACGCTGCAGCCCCAAGGGCTGTGCCGCCCCGCTGGAGATGGCCGGCTGGTCCTGTGGGAGGCTCCGTGGCGGCATGCGGCCCCCTTGCTGTACATGGTTCCAGGGCCAGGGGCCTGGAGCTCGCCCAGCCCTTCAGTCCTCCGCCAACCCCAGGCCCAGCTGCATTAGGCAGTGTTTGAGGCTGCCACTGCCACACAGAGAATGAATTGTATTGAATGTTGCCCATGGGGCTGTTTATTCCTTGAAGAGGGGATGGTCTGCATGCCAATATTCCTAGTAAGGTATAATGAAGGAACTAGCATTTGCTTGAAAATGTGGATGCTCTCCTGCAGGGATTTGCTGGGTGATATGGCCATGGAAAAGCAATGTGAAAAAAAATAATAAGAAAAGCAAAGCTAGTTTCAGCATAGTGGAACACCGAGGGAGTTCTTCAAGCAGCTTGCTTCCCCAGGAGCACACCTCAGGGCAGGGACACTTGGAGCATGGCTGTGCACATTGGGCTGCTGCAGTTGCAGGGTCGCCGAGATGCCTTCACTCCTCCCTGCAGCTTTGCAGGATCAGTGCTTGCCTTTGCCATCAGCTCCTAGGTGCTGTGGTGATGGTGCTGTGCCCACTGCCTGGTGCCTCTGAGCCCAGGATTGGTGAGGAAGAGGTTAAAGGGGAATTTCTCATCTCCCTCAGCTATCTTAAGTCTTTAAATGCAGCTTTTATTAAGCAAAATGAGCACAGAGCACWATTTCTGCACAATACCTTGGTTTGCAAAGATCATTGGATCAGGCATAAACCAGTATTAGTGTCTAAATGGTCTGTGATGGGGACTTAAGTTATCACACATAATATATTTTCTCCTTTGGTGGATTCTGAAATAAACAAACAAATAAAAGTTTGAAATGAGATCCAGTCCTCAGCCTTTGGAAATGATTAATTTCTACTAATGATTTACTGATTTACACACAGTTTGTTTTACATAAAGTTAGAGCAGGGCACATTTATTCATCATAATTCCCTTAAAAATTGATATAAATAGAAAAAGCAATTGGCTACCGAAAATTTGAATATTATGGCACTGCATCATGGAAAGCTGACGTGAATATGCATCTGGGTCAGAAAAAAAATACACAGAAAATGCTTATCCAAGTATGATATTTTACAGCATGTCACTGAATTCTCAGGAAGGGTTATAATTGTTACAGACACATGCAGTGTTTGCAAAGGATTCGGGGGGGGTGGAGACAGCATTACTTTCCTAATGAAATATATTCCACGATGCATGAAACCCAGCTCTCCTGCAGACTCCAATCTCTCCGTGTGCTAGCTACCTGATCAGGGCTAAGGGGGCAGGGACAGGAACCACTACACATTGTTCTATAGCGGAAAATACACTTTTTCCCACCCAGACTTGTGGGAAGCGGCATGAGCAATGCAGAGCTGGAACATGATGGAGCAGCGAGGGGCGTCGCGCCAGTGGTCTAGCCCATGGAGGCGATGCCCTGGCACGGGACGTGGGGGCCTGCAGCAGGCCGGTAGCAATTCCATGCTGCTTGCTCAGCGGCCCTTAGCAGAGGCCGCTGCCTCCACGGCCATGCTCCAAGCAGGAGCGCAGGGGGCGAAGACGCCCGTTTCCAGTACTGCTGGGTGCCCCCCCCGGGCCGCAGACCCCAGTGAGCTCCGGAGAAGGGCTCATTTGGGAGACACCGGCTGCGCTGCTGCCTGTCGCCCTGGTCCCGGCTCCTCCGCCTCCCCTCCACCTTCAGCAGCCCTCGCACGGGCCGCGGGCAGGGACGCGCAGGGCGTGGGAGCCAGTGGGGTGTGGGAGGGGACGGGGAGGGGGCGGGGCGTGGGAAAGGATGGGCATGGAGTAGGCGGGGCGTGGGAGCGAGCAGGGCGTGGGAAAGAGTGGACGCGGGAGGGGCGTGGCGTGGGAGCGGCCCCGCGGCGGCACGTGCCCGCGGAACGGCGGAGCCCGCCGGCGCCCCGGCCCCACACCGCCTCGCTCGCGCCCGGCCCACGTGGCTGGTGGCAGTGCGGCATGAATGAACCGCCCTCCG